>NC_068307.1:38441730-38741730 GCF_025860055.1 Xyrauchen texanus
CTCTTTTAAAAATACCTCTAAATGACATTCACTGAATTAAAGCGGGAAAAATACATTTAAAAATTCATAAAACAAGATACATTTAATTGAGAAGCAACTTATAAGATATTTAGTCTTGCTTTATGAGAATGTATCTTAAATATACAGAAAGTGTATTTTTACTTGGTTATACTTCTGCAAGTGCAGTAAAGACAAAACATACTTAAATTCAAGCTCTATTCTCTAAAAGCAAGTATAAATATCTTATATGCTGCTTCTCAGGTGAATGCATCTTTTTTAAAGGATTTTTAGATATTTAAAAATCTTTGTATTTTTAATATTATATTCAACATTCTCAGATAACAATTTTTTCTTCTGCTGTATAGCTGCTAAAAAAATATTTGTGTAGTAAAAGTGTTTTACATATTTATATTGGAAAACAAGCCAAAACAAAAACAAATCAAAAACATATTTTGTTGCAGTGTATAATGGGGTGAAGTCTACCCTCTCTCCCCTTTCTGTTCACTTCTATCCATCTTTAACTCACAAAAAGCAAACTCTCTTGTAATAATAAAGCTGCGTATTGCCAATTTGTGCATTTCATGATAAGAAATGCAGTGACATATATTATGATTCAATAAGTCACGAGCCATTACGTTAGAATCTAGCTGCAGCAAGCATGCGCGCTCGAGGCACGAGCATCCCCGCGAGAGAGTGTGCATCAGCCGGATGCAGTTTCAGTCCCTCCCCCTCAGATCGGGACATTCGTGCAACTCATAGAAGAGGTGCTGACCGCACAGAAAAAAGGCAGTTTCGGAATTTGAAGTTATTTACATGATCTGCTTCCGTATTATTTTAACTTTAATAAAGCTATATCGCATTAAATATAACTGTATTTAAGATGTAATGTCGGGGTGTTTCCTCGACAAGCAAGTTTTGCTCCAGCTCCACTTATTCCACAAGGAGAGTGCTTCTGTATTTACTTACTTTGTATTTTTGCATTATAATTCCCTCATACTTTGCGATCTACATCACCTGAAGCTGTTTGGAAAGTTTAGAGTGCATTCTGGACTGTGAGTTTTGTAATTCTTCCTCTCCTAAGTCAGATAATTTTTTACTGTAGACGTTGTCGATAACGCCGACTATTCGTTTCAGCCCTACCCCTCCACCAGGAGTCTGTGATTTTTCTCATAGACTTGTGTGGTTTCAGTTGGTTCCAAATTGTCTTAATTATTTTTTATTTTATTTACTTTTGTAAAAACATCTTTATTTTACAATTAAAAAAAAATCCTTAACCTCTTCAGCTTTGTATCACTCTTTGGATGGTGGACAGGGCCAGAAGTTTATGTTTAAAATGTAAAAGCTCCATGATACATAAATATATGTGGCACCATATGAACTCCTCAACAGGGTATCTGCAGGTTCGAAGGATTTCAATTTAAGACTTACATTTTTCTTTTATTTGGCCTTAAGCCCCAAAAAAACACACTAGCTGGTAAATACAAAACCACTGAGGCTACTTGAATGTCTCTGGACATATTTTTTTAAATATATATTTTATTGTGCATTTATGCGTTAATAAAACATTAAAACTCTAAATGAATTCATCAAGAATGCATGTAGACTAAAGTATGTAGCCAATATTGTGACCCTTTAGTCACTGGCTTTCTAGCATTAGACCAATAAGCAACGTCACCACTTATGTCAAACATGTAAGTGTTTATTCACAGTAGTGCCATGTTTGATTTTTAATGGGAATGGAAATGAGGCTGTGAGGGATAGACTTACCATTTCTTCAATGGCATGCAGAGTTTAAATCTGTAAAAAAGCTCCAATATCCCATCTGATTTTCCACAACTCATGTTGTCTGGAGGTTTTTGTCTACCGAGTGTCCTTGAAAACATATAGTTTCAATGTTTTGTACACAGAAAGATCCAAAAACACTTTAAACTGCAGTACATCTCATCGAAGAGACTATATGTCAATCCCGCACAGCCTTGTTATTGTCATTCAAAATCAAAGATACCGCTGCTGTAAGGTCTAGCATGTGCTGAATAACATTTATATTTGATTTCTTGGCAGATACCTTTAAAAAAAATACTTTAACAGGTAGTTAAAGGGAAGTTAATATCTGTCATCACTGCTCCCCCTTAAGTCTGAATGAGTTTTTATCTGCCATGGAACTAAAAAAAGAGATGTTAAGGAAAACGTTTAGTCTCAGTCACCATTCACTGTCACTGCATCTTGTTTTTCATTCAATGTAAGTGAATAGTGACTGAAACTAACTAATATCTCCTTTTGATATCCACTGAAATAAGAAAGTCAGACAGGTTTGCAACAGCATGAAGTTATGTGATTACAATTTTTTTTTTTGAGTGAAATATCTCAAATAAAAACTCATCAGTTACCATAAAAATGGCCGTTTAAAGTTGACTAGATGTATTGTAAATGTTAACAGCTTAAATTATGAAATAGAAAGAGAGAGAGAGATGCTGTGCTGCTGCTTTCCCCCTGATTGGTCTGAATAACTCGCAGCATCATGCAGGCTGCTCTGTCTTGTCTGTCTGTGAGCTGTCAATGTCCTCTTTGCTCTTCAACATTATCACTGCGTGAGAAAAAGGACGTTTGGCGTGAGAGTATGAGAACAGTGTCAATTGCGTTGGCAGCCCTAGATCTAGAGAGGTGGAAATGAGAGATATAACAGGTGTAACTCTGCAGCGGAGTAGTTCTGTTAGATTTTCCATTATTGTCAAAGGCAGAGTAAAATAAGGAAGCGCAACGATCTCCAAACTTACGTGCTTGCAAATTGTAGCGTCAACCGTTTTGTCGATTATAAGCTGGAGCGGCAGTGTTACAGACGCAAAATAACGCCATTTGCATTTCAGATTAATGGGTTTATGAAGGTTTATACATGTGTAACATTGTAAGTTCAGTAAAAATGTGCTTCCCTGCACATGCTCACACTAAACTCAAGCGTCAGCTGCTACATTCTGGATGAACGAGAGAGGGAGATGATTTTGACTCGTGCAGATTCTGCTGTTTTAAGCATCTCCTCTATTCACGCCCCCAAATTTAAGACCCAAGCAAACGAAATTTAAGACTTCTTGTAATTTAAGACTTTTTAAGGCCTTAAATTTTAACAAGTAAATTTAAGACTTTTTAAAGACCCGCGGATACTCTGCTCACTTCCATCACTTTTGCAATTATGTTACATAACATAAGACCTGAAAACCTCTGCGTCGCAAATCATAAGTACTGCCCTGTGATGATGATGTAGGAATAAGAAGTCTCAAGTCATAAGCAGTGTCCCGCATTTCAATTTGTCTGTATTATTTTTTTGTTATTATTATTATTGCTGCATTGTTTTATTTCATCGTCCTTTAAAATTACAATTCCACAATAAAAAAAAAAGGTGTTAAGAAAACACTGAACATGCGCAGCGCAGCCATTTTTGGTTCTGGCCAGAGTGGGCGGGATTATCTATCTGGAGCTCCCGAGAAGAAAAAGCATCTTTGTTCATATAATAAACAATGGGAGAAAAAATATACATAGATAAAACTAGTTAGAAGTGACCCTAACAAAGAGAATGCAGAGAATGCCACTGAAGTTTCACGGAGAGCTCTGCTTAAGCACGTCAGTGCCCCAAACATGAGAGCTCTGGTATCTTTGGCTTTGAGCATTCCTGTCACCAATGCGTTTGTGGAGAGGGTGTTCTCTGTGGACCTCATAAAAAGTGAACTACTGGTGAAAGCTACACCTGCTAAAGACACGTAATGAATGAGAAGGCCCTACTCGAAGCTGCCAGATCAGACAAAAAAAATATATAAATTCAAGATGCACTGAATCTGGTAAAAACGCATTTAATCTTTCCTAGTGGAATTTAAGTTCTTATTTGGAAATGTGCTTTTTAACGATTAGATTATAGAACGAATGTAGATTAATTTGCTGCCATAACACCACACTTTGAATGGCTATTAAAAAAATCATAAAAGTGAAACATAATCTCTCTAAAGCAAAGACAAACATCTCATGCCTGCTCCTATCACTTCTTCTGGAAGTACTGAGTAGCCACAAACTCTATATCAGCTCTTACCCTAGACTGTTTTCTTTTAAATTAGAAATGTTTTTACTTGTCTGTGTGCTTGCTTGGGTAAATAATTGAATGTTATGTCTCTATTATAAGTGTCAAAACAACTGCAATGGCAATTAAAATGTACGCTTCTAGTCCACTCAGAGGCTGAGATATTTCACAAAACGGTGTGAATGTGCGTGTGATCACAAAATATACTTAATGTCTATGGACGAACACATGGCAAGTTCTAAGCTGTGTTAGAGCACCACCTGCATTTCAGATCTGTGTATTGTGATTGAAGGTGATAGAGATAAATGTATTTTTCCTAATACTGGCTGCCATCTAGTGGAATAAAATAATACTTTTTGCAGGGACAGAGCAAACAAAAACATTAATATTTAATGTTATGAAGTTGTGTGTTCAGTAGCATATTACATTTGGTGTGGTATCGAAATAGGTATTGAGAATTGTTAAATTTAACAGGTATTAGTATCGACTACTCACAATTTGGTAATGTGAAAACCCTTGTGGTCTCTAATTATTACTGATAAACGAAAAATTTATATGACGTATTATTAAAATCAGTGTTGTACTGACCGACATGATTTTATGTTATTGGCAGGGCTGGCGGGTTCAGTGCTCAGGAAAACAGATATGTGGGCTTTGGTAACACTCCAAACCCACCCAAGATGATGATTAAAAAAAAAAAAAGTATGTTCATAATAAGATTGTAAACATATACAATATGATTTATGAATTATTGGAGAAAAAAAAAAATCTGTAAAATGAGACTGCTCCACTGTTTTGAACTCTTTCTCTTTTAAATTTGGCTGTGAAAAATGCAGAGCTCAAAACAAGATAAATTTACTTGTGAAGTAAAATGACTTAAGACTTTAAGTACTCCGAGAAATCGGACCAAATGTATCGAGATTTATGCTAAAATAAAATAATATTTGACAGTGACGTAAGAAGTTGTTTTCCCATTAATAAAATAAATTTTCCCCGTTATAGGCATTTTATTTGTATTTTGCAGTGCTTATAATAAGTGTGAACAGAATACATTTCTACGTGAAAATGTTCGCAAACAAGTTTTTCGCACAAATACATGTGCACGCACGGTTAGTGAACGAGATCTAATGAGATGATACACAAAAATGAATGAACACACAAGACTAAAAACTTCACAAAGCATGCAGACTGTTACCGGCTCCGGGGGCGGTTTATAACCCCATAACTATCATCCACCGCAGCAAAAGTGAGAGAATAAGGCAACATATATAACCACATTACACTGATCATCTTTATGTACAGGTAGTCAACATGAAGCTCAAAACTGCAGCTAAACTACATTCCTCTCTCTATTCACATGAAAGTGTGCTAGAGCAGAGTGTTACATCAACATCTCATCTAATAACACTTATAATAAGCCATTTAGCACTGAAGACAGATGTTTTTAGAGTTTAACCAGTGGAATTTTCCCAAATTCATCTATTATGCAGGTCTTCAGCAGCATTATACGAGGCCTTCATTGTCGTACTAAATTATTTTAAATTAGAGATAGATCAGGACTGCAGGCAGGGCAATCTGGAAAATGCAGGGACCTCCCTAGAAAAGACGTCTGGATGGCAGCATATGTTGCACCAAAATGTGTACATATCTTTTTGCATTAATTCTGCCTTCACAGATGTGGAAGCTAACCATGCCATGGGTACTGACACACCCCCATATCATGAAAGACACTGACGTTTGGTCCAGATAACAGCTTGGATGATCCTTTTACTCTTTGGCCCAGAGAACACGATGGATGTATTTCCAAAAACTATTTGAAATGTGGACTCATTGGAGAACAAATCACAATTCCACTGTTCTACTTTCCATCTTAGATGAGCCCGAGCCCAGATAAGTAGGCAGCGCTTCTGGACAGTTTTAAGGTTTGGCTTCTGCTTTGCATAGAAAAGCCTTAACTTGCATCTTTTTATGCAGCGGAGAATGGTGTTGACTGCCAAAGGTTTACCGTAGTGTTTTCGAGCCCATGTCAAGATATTCATTATGGACGCTTGACGGTTTTTAAGAGAGTGACCTCTGAGGGATCGAAGATCAAGTGCATTCAGAAGTGGTTTTCATCTTGCCCTTTAGGCACCGAGATTTAGGCACCGAGATTTGACCGGATTCCTTGAATCTTTTAAATATATTGTGCACTGTAAATGGTGAAATGTCCAAAACCCTTCCAACTTGTCTTTGGGCAATATTGTTCTCAAAGTGCTGGATTATTTGCTGACGCATCTTTTAGCAAACTGGCAAGCCTCGAACCATCCTTGCACTTGAAGGACTAGGCTTTTTTTTGGAGGTTCCTTATATACTCTAACATGACTGCCTCAACTGTTCCACATCACCTTGTTATTTCAACTCGTCATAATGCTATTAGTCCTAAATTGCCCTTGTCTCCACTGTTTTGGAATGTGTTGCAGGCATCATCTTCAAAAAGCAATGCAGCTGATTAGGTAAAAAAAGAAGTACCTTTTCTCTATGATGTTTTTTTTTTTTTTTTTAAATACAAGTCAAAAGTACATTTAAAAATAACTCCTTTGTTTTTATTGGCATTTTGCATACTGACCCAACTATTTTGGAATTGGGGTTGTACACCTTAAAGGGATAGTTCATCCAAAAACTGAATTTTTTTAATTATTTACTCACCCTCATGCCATCACCGATGTGTATAACTCTCTTTCTTCTGCTGAACACAAAAAACGATTTTTAGAAGTATATTTCAGCTCTGTAGGTCCATATAATGCAAGTGATTGGTGGCCAGACCTTTGTAGCTCAAAAAAAAACAAAAAAACAAAAAAAAAACAAATCACATAAAGGGAATATAAAAGTAATCCATAACATTTCATAAATTAAATCTATATTTTCCAAAGCAATATGATAGGTGTGGGTAAGAAAGTCCTTTCTAAATCTCTACTTTCAATTCCACTTTTACATATGAATGTCACATGTGGAGCCCTGTGATGGACTGGCGACCTGTCCAGGGTGTCCCCTGCCTTACGCCCAATGTTAGCTGAGATAGGCTCCAGCCCCCCGCGACCCTGTACACAGGATAAGCGGTTGACGATGGATGGATGGATGGATGGATGTCACATGTGGAGCCTGTTTAGTTTCACTGTCACATATGAAACTGAAAGTGGAAAAATTACATAAATATTCTTCTGTTTCTCACCCACACCCATCATTATGCTTCTGAAGATATGGATTTACCCATTTGAGTCATATGGATTAATTTTATGTTACCTTTATATGATTTTTGGAGCCACAAATGTCTGACCACCATTCAATTGCATTGTAAGGACCTACAGAGCTAAGATATTCTTCAAAAAAATCTTTGTGTTCTGCTTAAGAAAGTCATAAACATCTGGGATGGCATGAGGGTGAGTAAATTATAGGAGTATTTTCATTTTTGGGTGAACTATCCCTTTAACAAGTCAATTTATTCATATTTAACTTGGAATCATATAATAAAATAGGGATGTATGATTTCCTTTAAGGCTTTAAAAACTTGACATGAAAAAATATATTTTAAAAATAAAAATATTTCCAAATACTTAAAATGTGGCTCTTTTTTGTCTTGGTCTATTTTCGCTGTACATGCACACTGTTTTCATGCAAAAGTAAAATATTTCAGCCCTAAAACCTCTTTTTAACACATTATCTGAAGACTCTCAAATTAAACCCACAAGCCCTTATTTCTCATTACAGTTGAGAAAGGAAGACTGATTGGAAAGTGTGTATCTGAAAATATTTTTCCTTATTCTATAATTTTCACAGAGAGTAAGCTAGCATCTCCTCCTCAGTGTCAATTTGTGTCATTAAAGGGTTAGTTCACCCAAAAATGAAAATCCTCTCATGATTTACGTACCTTTAAGCCATCCCAGATGTGTATGTCTTTCCTTCTTCATCAGCACCGAAGTGAAGATTTTTATAAGCACTGTTCAGCTCTTTTTGTCTATACAATGGAAGTATATAGGTGCCATGAATCTGCTGGCTATTTGATCGTCCAAAAGGCATATTTAGGCAACATCAAAGTACTCAAAGTGACTTAAGCCGATCAATGAATGTCTTCTGAAGCAAATGGATAGGTTTGTGTAAAAAAAATTATCTATAATTAAAACTTTAAAAAAGAATTTCCTGCCAGAAGTCAATCCATCAGTGACGTAAGCGCAATGACGTGTTCATTTAAGAAGTTGGAAGCACTCGCTTTGTATACAACAGAGGAACAAATAGCAAACGGATACAACAATTTAAAGTTAAAAACTTTTAATTATCAATTTGTTTTACACCAACCTATCAATTTGCTTTAGAAGACATTATCTGATCGACTGGAGTCGTGTGGATTACTTTTATGCTGCCTAAATATGCCTTTTGGACAGTCAAATAGCAAACAGACTGATGGCACCTTTAAGGCCCAGGTATTATTCACCCAGGTTCCGTTCCGTCTCGCACACAGTTGTGCACACAGCTTTGAAAGTATACCTCATGTGGATGAGTGCGAATGGACGCATTCGACACATGCGCAGTACAATTGCTTTGTTATACGCTACCAAATGTTAGAGGGCAGCACAGAGTCGTGTCATTTACAGAACATCCACTCTGAATGATAAAGAAGGAGAAAAGCTGAGGATCCGCCATTAGAGGAAGCAAGAACAACGAAAACAAAATGGAGAAAGATACGTTTCTTCCGTGCGGACAAAAATCTGGCTGCACGTGGACACTGTGTGTGGACGTCCGTGGATACTGCTGATGACGAAAATTACGTAAAGCGGACTGTGCGCAGACCGTTGAGGAACGCGGACTGACTAAGTATACTATGAGATTTATACTTCCATTGTGTGGTCAAAAACAGCTGAAATGTGCTTCACTTCGGTTCTGCTGAAGGAGGAAAGCCATACATTTAAGCCATCCCAGATGTGTAAGTAAATCACGAGACGATTTTCATTTTTGGGTGAACTAACCCTTTAACACTAGGCATGTGAACTCTCGCGGGAGTTTGGCGTGAACGTCTGCAGACGGTGCCAGCTTCACAGCCCTTCAGAAGCAGTTAATCTTCGCATGCTCTTCAGGAGCTACTCTAAAACATTTTCATTTGGAGTGCTTTCATAATACAATAACATCAGAAAATGAGACTCACAAATCCACCATTCATGGCATTTATATCTTTGCTTAAGACTCCCTTATATGGACAATAAAATGTGATTGGAATTTGAAGTGCGACAGGCCTAAATGAGACATACCTTCAGAGTGGCTTGGTTGGCTAGTTTTGAGGTCTGTTTCAGGAAAGAAAAAAATAAATAAATCATCTTAAAATTCTGTAACCAGTAGAATTCAATTATACTCACTATTTTTACATGTTGTTGCTGATACTGTTTATATTTTTTCAACAAGAATCCAGGAAAAGTGTGTGCATGTAGGCCCAGTTCTAGATCAAAAACTCTGAGGGTGCTTAAATGTCCATTTGAGGGTGCTGTGTGTATGTACAGTCAAGAGGTGTGCACACATTTACAACAAGTATAATTTTGCAGAAATACTGATGTGTACGTTCAAAAATGCATACACACAAATTAAATGCCCATTTTGTGCATGCTCAATGTTTATACATCAGGTCTTTGGTCATTTATAATCTTCGTAAGATTATACCATTTTATTAAAATAGATTAAACTATACGTCTATAGTTTTCTCTAAACAATGTCTAGAGCTTAGGGTGGCGTTCAATGTCTTCAGACTAACACAGCAATCCAACAGCAAAAAAATAATCCAGGATCCCATAAAGCATTGATGTTAATGTCATAAATGGTAATGTCATGTTCATGTACTTACATTGTCTTTAGCGACTGATGCAAACTTACTCGCTCCGACAGTGAAACTGCTCCAGCCCTTACAAAAACATAAATTCTTCATTAAATTACAGTGTGATGGATAAAGTCTTCAGTACATCTCAATCAAATAATAAAAAAAAAGAAATTAAATAAAACAAATCTCAAATGTATATTACGGAGTATAAGGAGGACATGGTGTTATTGATGAAATCATCTTCTTTCTTGGGTGGGTTTGGAGTGTTACCGAAGCCCACATATCTATTCTCCTGAGCACCGGACCCACCAGCACTGAAATAACAAAATCATGTCAGTCAGTACAACACTGATGTTAATAATATTGACATTTCAATGTTTAATTTATCTATTACTATTAGAGACCCCAAGGGTTGTCACGATACCAAAATGTCAGTAGTCCATATCAATACCGGTGAAACTGAACAATTCTCAATACCATTTCAATACCACAACAAAAACTAATATGCTATTGAACTCAATTACATAATTACTCAAACACAAAGTCACTAATAACTTGGGGTGTACCGATTCATTCATCTCACGATTCGGTTCATGACACAGAACACAGTTCAGTTCAGTTCACGATTCCTTAAACTAACCCTGAATCAAGAAAAGTTAAGATATAAATTTTTCTTTTATTATTATTATTATTATTATTACTTTATGCAAAACAGATCCTTTCCTTTAAAATTTTGCCAAAAGTGTGCTAAATGATCCATCAGCGATGTAAATGGACAATGGTGTCACCAAATTGAAATATTAGCTAATAATTTTGCTTTGCTGAACATTCGTATATATGAGAGATACATATGCTGCTTACACACTATCACAGATTGCAATTTCAAACATTTGAATTTAAATTTATAAACCACTACACCCATGGTATTAACAGAAGAGGTACGTTTGACATCCCATAACCACAAATTATACCCGTTCAAGATTTTTAAATGTAACAATGTTGAGCCCTTGACAAAGAATGAGGAAATTCACCATGCAGAGGGGAATTTATTTAGCCACGTAGGTACATTTTTTGGTTCGCCAACCAATGAGATGGAAGGATTTGTTTCATGTGTCTGAAACTAGCAATAAAGTTATTCATATGATTGTTTTCAGGACACTAAAAAGACATTCTATATCTATACTATCCCTACCTAGCACCATTCATCAATACTTAAAAGAGAATTTTCCCTGAAACTTAAAAACAATTGCTTTAATTTTCAGTGATTTGCATTCCTTTGTGTTGGTGTAAAGGCCTTTAGGTGTGAATGATAAAGTGAACAGTGAAACACAGCAACTCACTTCTGGTATGAGTTGACATCATCACTGAGCCAGTCTTCAAATGCTTTATCAGAGTGAGACGAACTCTGACCTACACCAGCACTCGACCTACAACAAAAACATAATTCACTTCAAGTTAACACAACACTATTATAAAACACAACAACAACCCAACCCTGGGCCTCGTTTACATCTGGTAGATCTGTCTCAAATGATCAGAAGTGTTCAGGTGATACACATCGTGGTTTACACCTGATCGCTCTAATGCATCTCCTAAAATAACTTGTATTCAGATTTAGAAGTCCAGTTTTACAAATATTTATCCCAACAAACATGATGTTATGAGCCGAATGCTCATTGTTATTTTAGTGGAGTACCTGCATTAACAGAGCTTCAGATGTGCTTCACATGTTTAGCGGCCTATAATTGTAGCAATGCGGGAAAACATGGACGGAATCACGGAATTGAGTCATAAAAATGGAATTGAGTGTAAAACTTTTTGGGGTTATTGCAAGAAAGCAGTGTTCTGGTTTACATGCACTGTTTCAGCGGTATACTCTTTACTCCCGTAAACATGCAGCTCAGTCAGTAAGCAGCTTTCTCCACAGCAACGTAATTTCCCTGCAAGGCTTGTTTAAGATAAAAAACATGGTATCCGAGGAAGACTTCTTTATTATTATATATATTATACTATGTTGTTGCTCTGTTTGTTTCCGTACCTTTCTATCTTGACCTGGAGCGGAATTGCTCTTCAATAGTGGTGTTTCCTGTTACATATAACACAGGGATTCCCTCAATGTACAAGAGTATTTACGTGAACGTGAAGGACCATTGATATTTTACAGTGGTGTTTATAAATGGGTATAGTATGTGCTTTTCCCACTGTACTCCCAGAAATGTTTTGTTGACTTGTTGTTGGGCTCCATACTCTTCAAAAACCGGTTAGAACGGTGCTTATGTGTTTACATGGCCACATAAGCAGCTTTCTCCTGGAGAAACCTAGGTGTGTTAAACCGCTTCCTCTTAATCCCATAAACGGTGTAAGGAAATCTGCATTTTTGTTTACATGTTTCAGAATGCTGCTTACTTCAAAAACCCTGGAATGACTCACTTTCTTAAGGTGCATGTAAACGTGGTCAGTGAAGACAGTATGACAGAAATATATTACTACTGTACAGAAAAAAAAGTAATATTTAATGGAATAGTAGTAGAAATAAAATAAAAATAACAATAATTCAACATTACATTTTTTTATATGATTTAATATTAATAATAATAATAATTAATGTATTTAAGCAATACCACAAAAGCAGGAGTGTACTGAATATCAGCACAATGTGATTCAGACATAGCATTCTTGTGGCACACTTAATTGTAGATTTTCATTTAAGGCGCGGTCACGCATACCTTCGCACAGCGATATTCCGTGGGTGAAATACAGTCTTCTCAATGGGAATCTGCACGATCGTGAATTTAGTGCAATGGACTTCCAGTGGACTACCAGAATTTCCACTCGAGGATTTCGCATGGAGTCCCCTGCGTTGACCAGTGGGAAGTTGCTTGGTTTGGCAGTGACCTCTGTGTAAGCGATGCTTTGTACATAGCCATATTTAATAATTACAAAGTACAAGGATATAATTTTAGTGTTTCTTCTTAACCCTCTGGGGCATACAGATACGTGTAAGACATCATTAGAGACTATAAAGGGTCTACTTTTATTTGTGTACACTCCCAATAACAACAAAACATTGTGCTTCTGTAAAATAAATAAAATAAAAAGAGTGAGCTGTCAGCAGTCTCTGGGTTTGCGTGCATATATCTGAAACACGTTATATCCTGGCTCAGCTAATTATCCCTAATGTGATCACACCCACCAGCAGAGTGCACAATTCACACGCTAATGTGCTGAGACGATCAATGCAAATGGTAAACGCCCCCGACTGTGCCGTAAAAACAAAGTTCATTTACTTTTCTGCCCATTTGAAAGATGCACGATACACAAGTGAGAAAACGATATAGTGACGAAGAGTTACAATTTTCCTGAGAAGAAGAGCAGGGCTCTTGTAGAGTCTTGTATTTTGAAGAGAGACTTGATCCAGCTGAGGATACAATTTTGATTTAATTAAATGTTTTATATTTGATTTTCAATTTAATTTTCATTAGTTGACATGCTATTTTATATAAACGTGTACATATTTTACTAGTGTGACTGTTTCCAGACTTGCCAGCCAGGATTCAGAGTACTGAAATTTGAAATATGTCCTAATAAGCAAGTTTTAGTTACATTTAAATAATGTTTCGACAAAAGCAGGTATTTAAATTGTATACTGTATGATATAAATATGATATGTAATATGATATAAAAATAATATGAATGTTTAGATTATATATTAACTAGTGTTTATGCTGCTTCATTATCAACGAAGCTTGTGCTTGCAAATATGTGTTCAGGTTAAATGAGTAAAATGCACTTGAAATATGCCCATATTAGAAAATCAGCATATTACAATGATTTCTGAAGTATCATGTGACGCTGAAGACTGCAGTAATGATGCTGAAAATTCAGCTTAGATCACAAATTGCATTTTACAATATATTCATATAGAAAACGGTTTACAATATCACTGTTTTTACTGTATTTGGGATCAAATAAATGCAGCCTTGGTGAGCAGAAAAGACTTCTTTTAAACTGTAGTGTAGGTCTAAAATTAAGTCAAGTCTTTACATAAAGTCAGATTACTTCTTTTAACTTAAAACTTGATTTTGATCATTAAGTCTCCTCAAATTCATTCTCATTCTGTCACATTCCTCAGTGATAGGGCCAGGGGAGGGGTCTTTTTTCTCCTCAGGTGTGAATTACAATCAATATTCATGATAGTTCACGCCTGCTCGCATATGACCTTTCTAACACTAAAAGCGTCTTACAAAAGTTCAATTACTATATTGTTTTGAATGAATGAGTGATCAGGATGTTTTTCAAATCATTTTGTAGCAAAAATTCTAGGCCACAAGATCCAGTTCTCAAAAGTATTGTGGACAAATGTTTAGTATGTGTTATATGGCCTTATTTCAATTACTTAAAAAATTTGTTTTTTCAAAAACCATGCATAAACGTTATTTTTTCAAAAATAAAAACATGTACACACACGTTGCTCACATATTATTGTAGCCCACTTTTTGCTGAATACAGTGTTATCAGACTTTAGCCATTAATGTGTTTTTAAGCAACTGAAAAAAAAAACACAAATGTCAAGGCATGCCAAAACTTCTCCAGGGCCCAAAACACCCTCAGACCCAAGAGGGTTAACTTGAGTCGCACAGAGTATAAAGAGCAGCATTAAAAAGAGGCTGCTTGACAATTATATTTTTACTGGTTTCACGCATTTTCAACGTCCGCCCACACAATGTTTGCCCACAGAATTTCGCCAAGCGAACGTATGCGTGACCGTGCCTTTATACCGTAAAGCCCTGTTGTTTAGCATTAGTTGTTTAGTTTTATTTGACCAAAGATAACTGTAATGTTTTGTTGAAAATTATGTTATACATTTTCATTTGATTTAAGTTTTATTCATTCATATTAGACAGTGTTTTGATGACACAATTTAATTACAACATAAAACAAGGAATCCAGAAAAATTCAAATGGAAAACAAGAAATTGTGGGAAAATTAAAACTGATTTCATAGGGTCCTACATGATCGGTGCTAATATTAAGCACACTGAAGAAGTTCTGCGACTTCAACATCAGAACAGCAGTTAAAAGGTAGTTTACCCAAATATTATAATTTTCTCATGATTTACTCCCCTTTAAGCCATCCCAGATGTGTATGTCTTTTCATCATCAGCAGAACCAAAATTAAGATTTTTATAAGCAAATATATGTCCAAACAATTAAAGCGAATGGGTGCCATGATGCTGCTGGCTGTTTGATGGTCCAAAATGTATATTTAGGTAGCATAAAATAACTCTAAATGACTCCAGTCGACCAATGAATTTCTTCTGAAGCAAATCGATAGGTTTGTGTAAGAAACAAATCTATAATTAATACGCTTTTAACTTTAAATCATTGCTTCCACCCACTGCTATATATCAGTTTGAAATGACCAAACTCTCACATGATGTTTGTTCCTCTTTTGTATACAATGGGAACGCTTCCGATTTCTCGCTTTAAGACGCCACTGCGCTTATGTCACGCGACAGCTCTGTGATGAGTTGACTGGTAGCAGGAAGCCTTTTTTAAAAGTTAAAAGTTTTAATTATCAAATAATTGTTTACACAAACCTATCGATTTGCTTCAGAAGACATTAATTGATCGACTGGAGTCGCGTGGAGTACTTTTATGCTTCCCAAATTTGCCTTTTAGACCATCAAACAGCCAGCAGCATCATGGCACCCATTCACTTTCATTGCATAGACAAACAGAGCTGAAATGTGCTTAAAAAAAAAATCTTCATTTCAGTTCTGCTGAAGAAGGAAAGACATACACATCAGGGATGGCTTTAAATGTTAGTAAATTATGAGAGACTTATCCTTTTTGGGTGAGATATGTGTTTGTGTGTATGTCAGTATGTTTACATGTACATTAAAAGTTTGATTTCAGTCGGACAAAAACATGAATTTGTCTTCATGTCATGTAAATGCTTTAGTCTAACTGAAATCTATTTTTGTGTAGTTGGACTAACGGACCTAGTTAGTGAGATTGCAGCTTGGTCCAGGATGTATACACCGTAATCGGAGGTAACACGTGACGTGTATTTAACAGTCCCTCAGCTGACTCCCTTCCTTTAAATACATGACAACACATTGTATCATGCATAATTGGACAGACAGATTAAGACTGTAGCTCAACTATGCAAAAACCTGTTGAAGCTTGATTATAACTGCGCATGTAAACATACTGAGTGAAATGTCATACCGGTGTGCAGCGCTCAGGCCGGTCTTGTTTTGTGGTGGAGTCCAGTCTTTAGCAGATGAATTCTCAATAGACCATTCCTTTCCCTCAGCTAGAGTCGCCACCTTCAACACACAGCACACACATGCATTTCACATTTTAACTTGCATTTAACTAACAGTACATGCATATTTATAAGTATTAAGGCACATATTCCCATAATGCTCCAAAACTTTACAGCAGTAACATTATTTCTATTAACACAGACCCTGCAAAACAATGTTGTCATAAGTTCATAAGGGTTTTCTCATGAAAACCTGTAAAGAACCTGTCCAGGTCATATTTCACCCAAAAATCAAAAGAAAATACGATTTTCATTCATATTTTCATGACAAAAAAAAAAAGCACATTTCCCCCACCAATTTTCAGTCACTTACTTGTAATGCTTAAAAAAAAAACATGAATAATAAATAAATAAATAAAAGTTTACCACCATAATCAGAAGAATCAGAATCAGCTTTATTGCCAAGTATGCTTCCACATACAAGAAATTTGTCTTGGTGACAGGAGCTTCCAGTGCACAACAATACAAAACAATACAAAAAAAGGTCAGTGTAGGTGTTCCTCCTAATGTCCACAATCATCTCCACCGTTTTGAGTGTGTTCAGCTCAAGGTTGTTTTGAGTACACCAGACAGCCAGCTGTTCAACCTCCCTTCTGTATGCAGGCTCATCGTCATCTCAGTTAAGGCCGATGACAGTGGTGTCATCAGCAAACTTCAGGAGCTTGACAGAGGGGTCCTTGGAGAAGCAGTTATTGGTGTAGAGGGAGAATAGTGGAGAGAGCACACATCCCTGGGGGGCACCAATGCTGATTGTACAGGTGCTGAAAGTGAGTTTTCCGTCTCACAAGCTGCTGCCTGTTCGTCAGAAAGCTGGTAATCCACTGACAGATAGACGTGTGAACAGAGAGTTGGTTTAATTTATTCTGGAGTATAGCAGGGATGATGGTGTTGAAAGCCAAACTGAAGTCCACAAAAAGGATCCATGCATATGCCCCTAGTCTGTCCAGATGTTGCAGGATATGATGCAAGACCTGCTTGCTCGATAAGCAAATTGAAAGGGATCTAGAAAGTGTCCAGTGACGTTCTTCCGGTGGGCCTTCACACTGCTTCATTGAAGATCTGTGTAAAGGATCGAAGGCATGCTGGCGAGATACCATCTGGGCCTGAAGCTTTCCTCGTCTTTTGTTTCCAAAAGACCCGGCTCATATCATCTTAACAGATCTTAAGTGCAGGTTGAGTAACAGGAGGGGGGGGAGGGGGGTTGCAGTAGGTTTTTGTGTGAAGGTCAGAGTGGGTGTAGGGTGTGAAACTGGGCCTTTCAAATCTGCAGTAGAACACATACAGGTTATCAGCCAGTTGTTGGTCCACCACAGGGTTGGGGGTAGGAGTACTGTAATTTGTGAGTTGTTTCATGCCACTCAACACTGATGCTGGGTCGTTGGCTGAAAACTTGTTTTCCAGCTTCTCAGAGTATCTTTTTTAGCCACTCTGATTTCAGAATGCAGTGTGTTCCTGGCCTGATTGTACATGACTTTATCCCCACCCCTATAAGCATCCTCTTTGGCCTGACAAAGCTGCCTGAGCTCTGCTGTAAACAACGGTTTGTCAAGTCCTAGTAGGAATGCATATATCCACACAGAAAGTGATACATGATGTAACAGTATCTGTGAGCTCATCCAGGTCTGTGGCTGCAGCCTCATAAACACTTCAATCAAAGCAGGCTTTTAGTTCTTGCTCTGCTTTATTGGTCCACTTCTTTACAGTCCTTACTACTGGCTTGGTTGATATTATTTTCTGCCTGTAGGTTGGAAGATGAACCAGACAGTGATCAGAGAGTTCCAAAGCTGCTCTAGGGACAGAGCGATATGCATCCTTTATTGTTGTATATCAATGATCCAGTATTTTCCTGTCTCTGGTGGGGCATTTAATGTGCTGTTTGTATTTGGGCAGTTCACATGTGAGATTTGCTTTCTTAAAATCCCCAAGAATAATAATAACTGAGTCCAGGTATTGTTGTTCTGTGTCTGTGATTTGATCAATCAGCTGTTGCAGCGTTGTGTTCACACACGCGTTTGGCGCGATATACACACTCACCCGAATAAACGAAAACTTCCGCAGCAAGTAGAACGGCTTACAGTTAATAAAGAACGCTTCCAAATTAGCACAGCACATCCTCTTTAATGTTGTTACATCTGTAGACCACCTTTCATTGATGTGAAAGCATGTTCCACCGCCACTCATTTTCCCAGTTAACTCCGCTCTGAACAGCTGAAAGTCCGGCAGATGTAACATGCTGTATGGAATGGCTTCACTCAGCCAGGTTTCTGTGAAGCAAAATGCAATGTTTGACAAGACCTTGTTTGTACGGGTTAGGAGATGTAGTTAATCCGTTTTGTTAGTAAGAGTGCAGAGATTTGCTAGATGAATGCTCGGCAGCGCTGTTCTAAAGCCGTGCTGATGGAGTTTGACCAGCGCACCAGCTCGTCTCCCTCGTCTGCATCTCATAGCACGTTTAAACAATACAGCTGCGCCTCTGAATAAAATGTCTAGCAAAACATCAGAATATTCGAAAACCAGGAAAAGGTTGTCTAGTATATGCTGCCGAATGTTCAGCAGTTCGTCCCAGTTAAAACTGACTGGAAAAATATGGCAAAACACAGGACAAACAAACAAAAACAACAAAAGAACTGAAGAGCTACACACCGAGGCGGCTATCTGCGGCACCATCTTGTTTTGTATATATAATATAATAATGCAAAATATGATGATTAATTATTTAAACTGAAGAACATTTGTAAAGTAAGATTATATGTACACATGTATTACTGGTCGGAGTGAACATGATGATCCCTGTCCATCATTGAAAGTGCCTACAATGGGCATGCGAGCATAGGAACTGGATTTTGGATCAGTGGAAAAAGTTCGCCCAGTCCGATGAGTCTAGTTTTCTTTTACATCACATAGACGGCTGTGTGCCGTTTATCTGGGGAAGTGATGGCACCAGGATGCATTGATGGGAAAGCCTGGGTCCAGCCATTCATGTGGACTTCAATTTGACACGTGCCACCTACATACAGTAAACATTGTTGCAGACCAGGTACACCCCTTCATGGCATTGGTATTCCCTGATGGCAGTGGCCTCTTTCAGTATGATACTGCACCCTGCCACACTGTTCAGGAATGGTTTGAGGAACATGATGAAGAATTCAATGTGTTGCCCTGGCCTCCAAATTCCCCAAATCTCAATCTGATTGAGCATCTGTGGGATGTGCTGGACCAACAATTCTGATCCACAGCGGCTCCACCTCGCAACTTGCAGGACTTGAAGGATCTGCTGCTAATGTCTTAATGCCAGATACCACAGGACACCTTCAGGGGTCTTGTAAAATTCATGCCTCAGAGTGTCGGCGCTGTTTTGGCGGCACACATACTAGGTTCAGGTGGTCATAATGTTTTGGCCCATCAGCATATATACAGGTGAAACTCGAAAAATTAGAATATCGTGCAAAAGTTCATTAATTTCAGTAATTCAACTTAAAAGGTGAAACTAATATATTATATAGACTCATTACAAGCAAAGTAAGATATTTCAAGCCTTTATTTGATATAATTTTGATGATTATGGCTTACAGCTTATGAAAACCCCAAATTCAGAATCTCAGAAAATTAGAATATTGTGAAAAGGTTCAGTATTGTAGGCTCAAAGTGTCACACTCTAATCAGCTAAACACCTGCAAAGGGTTCCTGAGCCTTTAAATGGTCTCTCAGTCTGGTTCAGTTGAATTCACAATCATGGGGAAGACTGCTGACCTGACAGTTGTGCAGAAAACCATCATTGACACCCTCCACAAGGAAGGAAAGCCTCAAAAGGTAATTGCAAAAGAAGTTGGATGTTCTCAAAGTGCTGTATCAAAGCACATTAATATAAAGTTAAGTGGAAGGGAAAAGTGTGGAAGAAAAAGTTGCACAAGCAGCAGGGATGACCGTAGCCTGGAGAGGATTGTCAGGAAAAGGCCATTCAAATGTGTGGGGGAACTTCACAAGGAGTGGACTGAGGCTGGAGTTACTGCATCAAGAGCCACCACACACGGACGGGTCCTGGACATGGGCTTCAAACGTCAAACGTCTTACCTGGGCTAAAGAAAAAAAGAACTGGGCTGTTGCTCAGTGGTCCAAAGTCCTCTTTTCTGATGAGAGCAAATTTTGCATCTCATTTGGATACCAAGGTCCCAGAGTCTGGAGGAAGAATGGAGAGGCACACAATCCAAGATGCTTGAAGTCCAGTGTGAAGTTTCCACAGTCTGTGTTGTTTGGGGAGCCATGTCATCGGCTGGTGTTGGTCCACTGTGCTTTATTAAGTCCAGAGTCAACGCAGCCGTCTACGGGACATTTTAGAGCACTTCATGCTTCCTTCAGCAGACAAGCTTTATGGAGATGCTGACTTCATTTTCCAGCAGGACTTGGCACCTGCCCACACTGCCAAAAGTACCAAAACCTGGTTCAATGACCATGGTATTACTGTGCTTGATTGGCCAGCAAACTCGCCTGACCTGAACCCCATAGAGAATCTATGGGGCATTGCCAAGAGAAAGATGAGAGACATGAGACCAAACAATGCAGAAGAGCTGAAGGCCGCTATTGAAGCATCATGGTCTTCCATAACACCTCAGCAGTGCCACAGGCTGATAGCATCCATGCCACGCCGCATTGAGGCAGTAATTAATGCAAAAGGGGCCCAAACCAAGTACTGAGTACATATGCATGATTATACTTTTCAGAGGGCCGACATTTCTGTATTTAAAATACTTTTTTTTTATTGATTTCATGTAATATTCTAATTTTCTGAGATTCTGAATTTGGGGTTTTCATAAGCTGTAAGCCATAATCATAAAAATTATATCAAATAAAGGCTTGAAATATCTTACTTTGCTTGTAATGAGTCTATATAATATATTAGTTTCACCTTTTAAGTTGAATTACTGAAATTAATGAACTTTTGCACGATATTCTAATTTTTCGAGTTTCACCTGTATATATATATATATATATATATATATATATTTTTTTTTAATTGTTTACTTGCATGATTTGTAGTATTTACATTGATATGTAGAACACATGTGCTTAATAAGTACCGTCTATTTAAGACTAGCATATTAACGAGAGAAGACGAGCGTAATTCTTTAACAAATCCATGTGTGATTAGCATAAAATTTATAATTTTGCTGTTTTTAATCAACAACTGATGGTAGGGAGTAGATTCCAGGGGGAATCTATGCCCCTCATTTATACCATGATCAATGGAAACATGTAAATGCTTCACACTGCAACCCCCCAGTGTTCAAGCCAAATCTACGCCCTTGACTGACAGTAAAAAACAGAAAGGGTATTAACCAGTTCTCATCATTCATGCCATAATGTGTTTTCTTTGTAGAGTTGTTCACAATTGTTGAATTTGTTATATACTGTGATACTAGAAGAAGTTCATTTTTTTTTTCTAACAATGTCATGAGAAGATTGAAAGTAATGTTAGTAATTTTTTTCATGGGTGGCCACTGTATCATTTTCAATGCAGGAAAAACCTGTGGTCACAGACTGAATTTGGAATGTCCATGAATCTTGTTCACTATAATGTCTACACACTAGCAATCAGGTGTCCCACTCAATCTTCACTGAATAGAGGCGCTTGAGTGTACACTTCTTCATTCTAAAGGGAGCGATTTAGTGTTATGGTGTTATGGCGTACTACTTGCTTGCAGTGTTTGGTTCAAAAGTGTTTATTAGAGGTCTTCCTCACCTTATCTCTGAAGAGTGCAGCAGCTTTGCTGTTGTATTTCTCTTGCAAACTCCAACTGGGATCATAATCATCCTGAAGCTCCAGGAAAACACGGAACTTCCCGTTTCCTCCAGCCTTCATTTTCTCAAGCTCCAAGTCCTTCCACTTATCCATTGACACAGATCGCACAAAGCTGTGGAGATATATTAAAGCTGTATAAAGTTTAATATGCAAGCAAACTATAAGCAAGCCATTTGCAGGTTGATTTTCTTGAAAAATGTAAACACGTCGTCTCTGTGGTGCTACAAAATTCCTGTGACCTGTCCAGCCCGACACAACAACATTGACTCAACCAATGGCGTGAGTGGGTGCCGGGACTATCTGTTTGTTTGATCCAAGGACTTCTAAAATACCAGGAGAAAGCCAACCATTATCATTCCCATTAATCTCTATTGTAATGCTCTTGTAGTTAATTGCAAACATTTTAGAGCTTCTTGCTTGCGATTACAGATCAGACGCGGCAAACTAATTATAGTATCGGTCTTAAAGAAAAGGACATATTACTTTTTTGGCCCCAGAGGACAATAAAATCATTTTTTTTTTTTTTTTATTATTAAATGGATATGAATTAATACATTATTATTGTTGTCAAATTAATACAACGTAAATATCATATAATATTTCCGATAGTATTTTAAACATTTCTTTTGTCTTTAGTACAATAACAAAATAAAAGCCAATTATTTAACTTAGCAAGAATACTGTAAATATGGTAAATATAATTTTTTTCATAATTTCACTATAATCTATTCCTCTGCCCATAAGATCTTGTCATCATTGCATACATATTTCTTAATAGTTTTTATAACTTGCCACTTTGGCAGCAATAGTACAAATATTAAACAGTCAAAAGAGCGAGGAGATGAGGACATTGGTGGCCCAGAGACAGCTAAAGTAGTTGGGTCTGAGGGATCTGAGGGATATTCTATCAAAATATTAAAATATTTAATCAAGACTTGGATATTAATATTAAAAGATCTACAGTTCATTTTGAAGCTAAATGACAGTAGTCCAGTTTTGTGTTTATATATTTTTACATACATAATATACATGTATGTTGACTCACAAGATGTTATCTGATGAAACCGCATATGAATGCACACAACCCGACTGTCGCCAATAGTGACTAGATTTGAAATGATTGTCACTATAATTATCTAATTTCAAGCTGTAATTTTACAGCAGCTATCGGTAGTCCATGGTTAACTTTCTCACTAACTCTCCAATACCCCCCGGTAATGTCCAACCGGGAGTAAGCCTCTATTCTCAGTTCATATCTCAGGCGAAAAAAGTTCGGCTACACCTATTCCAGCAAAAGATGACTAACTTAGATGCACTACATATCTTTTAATTGAAGCTTTAATTGAAGGTCCGCAATAAATCAAGAGTGTACTTGTAAGAATGCTACTAAATTAAAACATACAACTATAAAATGTCCTGCTCAAGTTGTGCTTGCAAAGGTGGTTTGGGTTGATCAGCTTGTTCTTCCAAATGTCATTATTTAATACATTATTGGACTCTGGCTAGAGCTAGTACAGCAAAAACAGATGCCACTGTTACCATAGTTACAGCAGTGTTTACAGCTTCTCAGAAAGCCTCAGGAGCTGAAACTCGGGTTATGGTAAGGGGCGTTACACTTCCGACTCAGACCAATTTCAACAGACTAGGCCAGCTGACCAATCAGAGCAGATGGAAAAGGTGGCTTTAAAGAGACAGGAGGTAAATCAGAGCATTTCAGCCAGAGTATGAAGAGAGGGGAAAAGCAATGTACAATATGAGAAAAATTATGTGTTTTTTGAACATTAAAGCATGTAAACCTATTCCAGTAGACCACCAATATAAAATAATGAACCTGTAATTTATCATAATATGGGCTCTTTAATTAAACATGTTGTTTTTATAATATCAGTGTAATTTTTCTCACACAGCATAATCTGCTATTTATACATGAAATATGATTTTGAAATGGGGTCCCTTTCAAGGGGATTTTGAAAACAGGTCATATGGTAATAGACTATTCTTATAAAAGTAACCCAATGTGTTGAATATGTTAACATGCAAACAAAATGTATTCGAACACAAATCTCTATTGGAGTTTTCAATAAAAAACAATTGTCTAAAAAAATGTTCATTGTTCGGAATCGGCTAAATTTACTTATCCTGAGTTAAAAGCGAACGTAATCCTTCACCAAACTTAAGTTTAGAGCATCTGTAATCTAAGACATGTCGACCAAACAATCTAAAACCAACTCGGGCCATCAAAAAAAAGCTCAGAACAGGGCCGAACGACTCGAAGAAGCAGAGGAAGATGCTAGCATACTAACCACTGATGTGCACTCTTCCGGAGCAGCAGGGATTGAAAAATGACTTCAGCTCTAAATTTGACGGAGTTTTGACCGCAATCAATGAGATTAAGTCAGACTTTAAAGACTTTTCAGGGAGACTGGAACAAGCAGAGAACCGTATTGGTGACCTGGAGGATGATATTGCCAATGAGAAAACCAGAATCACGATACTGGAGAAGCAGGTGTCTGAGCTCACCTCTAAGGTGGATGACCTGGAAAACAGGAGCCGTCGTTCAAATCTCAGACTGGTGAATCTCCCGGAGATAGTTGATAAAGGCGATGCAGCTGCTTTTCTGGAAAAATGGCTACCCGATGTCCTGGGACCAGAGACCTTTCCTGATCTGCTGATTATCGAAAGAGCTCATAGACTAACAGGCGCGCCACAATCCTCAGCTCCGTGAGTCATGATTCTGAAGTTTTTAAACTTCCGTGACAAGATCAGAGTCATGCAGGCAGCCAGAAAGAAGGGCAAGATCATGTATGGAGGCCACCATGTCATGCTTTTCCAAGACATCTCCACTGGACTACACAGGAAAAGAAAGCGATTCGATGATGTGAAACAACGACTACGTGACCTGAAAATAGACTACGGTATCATTTACCCTGCTAAACTCAAGCTGCTCCACGGAGGGAAACCTCACGTGTTCGCTGATCCTGCAGATGTGGAGTCGTTTATCAAAGAATTGGACACCTAACAAGTTGGCCACGGCTAGTTGGCCACGGCTAACTAACGGTATTAAGTTAAATGGTGAGGACCTCTGTCAGTGACGGGACTTATTTACGGCAGCAGGCGATATGATCATTTAACCTGAACTTTGTTTTTTCCACCCACTGAGAAAAGGTACTGTAACGTTGCTATACGCTGACGTGGTTTTAATCCCACGAAGACAGATGCACATATGCATATCGTATATTTTGTTCACTTATAGCATTAAGCCGATTGTGAATCGGGGGTTAGTGTTTGATTTATCAGTTTATAACTGCTCCTCGTTATCAGTGGATCAGTTGAGCATCTAGCCCGCTCTTAATGCTACCAGGGAAGGTAAGCCGTCTCGTTTGGGGAGACAGTGCTGGGATTAAGTTTAGGGGTTATAAATGTACATTTTATTTTGTAATTTGGGATAACGACATACACTCCAATTGTTTAAGATCGAGATTACGGTTTACATCATTCCTTCCTATTACGTATATGGCCTGGTTGAAAATGTTTACGCTTGATTTTATTTTATGTCTTATAATCTAAATTTGAAGCTTACATCCTGGAATGTTAGAGGTATGGTGAAGTTGGCTAAAATGAAGCAAATCCTCAGTAGGGTTAAACAACTCAAATCGTTAGTTGTATATCTCCAAGAAACCCACTTATTATCAGATGAAGTGATAAAGATAAAAAGGAGATGGCCAGGGCAAGTAATATCAGCCTCCTACTTATCACACACTAGAGGGGTGATGATCCTGATCCATAAATTGATACCCTTTAAAGTGGACAGCTTCATCCGTGACATAGGGGGTAGATACCTGATTGTCCAAGGTACATTGATAAATGAGAAGATAAACATGATTAATGTATATGCCCCAAACGAAGACAATCCCAAATTCTTTGAAAATTTATTTTTATTAATTGCTTCTCTCCCAGGGAAAGCTCTAATAGCAGGTGATTTCAACTGCACTTTAGACCCTAAATTGGATCGGTCAACTGGGATGGATTCCTCTCATATACAAAGTAGGAAAAAACTGTTACAGTATATAAATGATCTGAATTTGTGCGACCCCTGGAGGAGTCTGAACCCAGATAAATTAGAATTCTCCTGTTATTCTCCCCGATTTAAGTCATACTCACGAATAGATTTTTTTCCTGATTTCCAGCTCTATGCTCTCCTCTGTGATAGAATGTAACTATAATCGCATACTGCTGTCAGATCATTCCCCTACTTCACTGGTGTTTAGAGCCCAAGGGGTAGTTAAAAGGAGCCCTAGATGGAGATTTCATCCCAGATGGTTTTCTGACTCGAATTTCCAGCAATTTTTAGATGTTCAAATTGAGTCGTTCTTCAATACAAATACAGATGAGACCTCTGCTATTGTCAGATGGGAGGCCTTTAAGGCATACATCAGAGGCATGATTATATCTTACACCAGTTCAAAAACAAACAAACTCAAGTTGAAAATGAATGAGCTTGACCACAAAATTAGACAATTGGAAAGAGAGGCCTTTTTGGATGGCTCTACAAAAATAAAACAAGAATTAAAGTTAAAGCCCAATATGAGGAAATTTCCACATCAAAAGCAGAAAATAGTTTAATCCGGCTCAAACAGAGTTACTATGATCAAGGTGAAAAACCGGGGAGATTGCTAGCCTGGCGAATAAAAAAATTAGACGCGGACAGGGCAATTACTGCAATTCAAACTCAGAGTGGAGCAATAACAACAGACCCACAAGAAATTAATGATACTTTCTCCATCTACTATAAAATATTATATTCATCCGAAGCCTCGGGGAGTCTGGAAACACAATCTGAGTTTCTGGATGATCTTTGTATCCCTCCCATATCAGTTGATTTTAAAGAACAATTGGATAGGGAACTAGATGCCTCAGAAATCGCTGACGCCATTACTGATATGGGAGGAGGTAAAGCCGCAGGCTCTGACGGTCTTCCGGTTGATATCTACAAAATATTTAAAGATAAATTAATTGAACCACTTTTAGATATGTATGAGGAAGCCTTTCAACAGGGTTGTCTTCCAGATTCCCTGAGGAGCGTGCTGATAACACTTATTTTGAAACCCAATAAATCCCCTACCAATTGCACGTCGTATAGACCTATTTCACTGCTCAACACAGATGCTAAGATTATCGCTAAATTAATGGCTAGAAGACTGGAACCGGTGCTCCCGACAGTGATCAATCCAGATCAGAATGGTTTTGTGAAAAACCGTCAAGCTTTCCATAATGTCAGAAGGGTGTTGAATTTGATACATGCAAAGGAGGGAACCTCTGACACCGCTATTCTGTCCTTAGATGCTGAAAAAGCATTCGACAGAGTGGAGTGGAGCTATTTATTTGATGTGTTATCTCACCTTGGCTTTGGTAACTACTTTCGAAAATGGATTGAGACACTCTATACTGACCCAGTGGCAGAGGTCTCCACCAACTATATAATATCATCTCCTTTCAAACTCACAAGAGGTACTCGCCAGGGGTGCCCTCTCTCACCGATGCTATTTGTTTCTGCAATGGAACCGCTTGCATTGGCGGTGAGATCGCACCCCTCAATTTCAGGTATAAAAGTATCGGACACCGAACATCGCATTGTAATGTATGCTGACGACACCCTCTTACTTCTAACAGACCTAAGTAACTCACTTTTTAATCTGACCAATTTAATGGACACATTCAGAAAATTTTCAGGTTTTAAAGTAAACGAAACAAAATCCTCTATTATGTTTTTGAATAAGCGGAAGCGAATAAACCAGGTGATAAACCACCCTTTCAATAATGCGGTAAATGGATTTAAATATCTCGGTATCACCATTACCCCAACCATTAAAGACTTAGTACCCTGTAACTATGATCCTATGATTTCTACAGTAACTGAATCCATGAACAACTGGTCATCAATGCCAATCTCCCTTTTAGGGTGTATAAATATAATCAAGATGAATATACTACCAAAGTTTATATACCTATTTCAATCTATCCCTTTACCCCCACAGTTCTTCTCCAAAATGAAGCAACTATTTACTAAGTTTATTTGGAATAACAGGAGGCCAAGGTTGAGGCTGTCACTTCTTTACCTGCCTTATGAGAGAGGAGGGTTACAACTACCCAATTTACAATGGTATTTTGGGCTGCTCAAATTAGAGCTGCAATGTACTGGTTTTTCCCTGAACCTTACTTACCATGGGTACAAATTGAAAGTATCTGCACTAAAGGCCAGCGACTTGACACTTATTTATACTCTGCATCTGTCAAAAAACTGAGGCGGCTCACTGATAACCCCTTTGTGAGTAACACAATTAATGTCTGGCATAATGTACAGTCAATTCTTGGTGAATCTACTTTTTTCTCAGGCTTTTCACCAATATGGGGGAATGATAACTTCTCTCCTGGAAAAAAAGACCAAGGTTTTAAAATGTGGGCAACAAAGGGCATCTGTAAAGTTATGGATCTATATAAAGAAAGTAAACTAGCTTCTTTTGAAGAACTTAGTAATGAATATGATATACCTCGGACACATTTATTGAAATATTTACAGTTAAGGAGTTTTGTTTATGCACAGACACATTCCTATACACAACCTCACTTGTCCATGTTAGAAAACCTAGCAGTGAATAATTGTACTGGCAAAGGTCAGATATCTTTACTCTAACATTCTGGTTAAAAACCATAAAGACTCTACTGAGCATAAGAAAACCCAATGGATAAAGGACTTACAACAGATATCTCAGAGGAGGACTGGAGAGAGATATGCTCTAGAGCACAACTCCTAACAAGAAATACCCATCTCAAACTGATTCAGTATAATTGGATTATGAGGACTTATCCCAGATAGCAAAAAATGTCCGCACGGCTTCTTTTTGCCGCCGTCCCCAAGCTGTCGGCTATAGGTGCGTCCCACTGGCGGGGATGAAGCGTTTGCCGCCGGATTCGTCACTCCCATTTCATGTGAGATGCCGCCGGCGGTCAGACGGCGGGCCGCCCGCTTCATTTTCTCTGGCGGTTGCCTCGCGACAATCGACCGCGGCCGGCCGGCGGCAATCGACCGCGGCCGGCCGGCGGCAAGCCGCTTTGAAATAGCCTACAAGGACAGCTTAGACTCTCAAAATCGACCAGCCATGTTGGATATTATTATTTTTTGCTCCAAAGCCATTAGGGTTTATAACAGATTCTTGACTCTTGATTCCATGATAAGGTAAGGTTTAGGAAATGACATTTAAATTACTTTGAAACTCTGAAGCGATTATACAGTAATATATGTAAAATATATTGAATTATTTATGCACAGGTGAAAATTGTTTACATTTCTTTGATGCACATTGAGACATGCACCAATAAACCAAAAATAATTCCTTTTTGTAAAACTTACTTGGCAATAAATATCTTTCTGATTCTGATTAGGTTTTAAAATAGATATTTAATACAGGGTATGAACAATTTAGCAGAATAAATTGATGAAGTTAGACTTTTCACCAATGCCTGTATCAGTGAACAGTGAAAGACATCTGCAACATGGCCAAAATATCAGGTATACTTTAATTATTTTTTATTAATTTGCAACCATGGTGATATCTATCATAAACATGAAAATCCCTGTTTTGGCGTGAAGGATAAACTCAATGAAAAAGCGAAATTATCCTCTGGTTTCACAGTTGCGTAGAAATTTAGTTTATGACCTACATTTTTCCAACCTCGATTTTTTTTGTTATTTTACCTTTTACAGGTTTTGCAATTATGACCTGTACAAATGTTTAAGAAAGTGTTAAAGTCCCTGTAAAGGCAATAAAAAAAATCTAAGCGCATTATAAATGTTAAAAATGTATTGCTAAAACACATGACAAAGACTGAACTGTGAAGTTCCGCTGTACGCCATATCTGTTTCCGGTTTACTTGGCGTCGCCCAAAATGTCATTTTACTCGATGTCTCCAGAATCTTCCGAAAATCTGGCGTCAGCGATGTTCATCGCGTTGTTGATGCCTGGTCCCCTGCTCCGACAAGCAAGAGGGACAAGGGCTTTAAACTCTACATATCGAGTTATCTGCACAACTACAAGGGTAAGTATTTTAATCTAATGTGGTGTGCCGGCAGATAGAGGCTAAGCTAGTTAGCCACGTGTTCATTTTTAATGTAGCGTTAGTATAGAAGCTTGTTTTTCTTAGTTTTAAAGCAGACTGTTTGTTAATTTTTGTGATAATTGTGATATCAATTATATTAACTTAGTCTCCTCTCAGTTTCTAATAAAGATCAGGACACCGGTGAAGTCACTGTCAGGGCATTGTGTTACAGGTCCATGAGAAAATCAGAATCAGAATCAGCTTTATTGCCAAGTATGCTTACACATACAAGGAATTTGTCTATGGTGACAGGAGCTACCAGTCAACAACAATACAAACAATACCAAAAAACAGCAGCAAGACATAGGTAATTAAAAACAAAAAGAACACAAAATAAATAATTATACATATACGTTACATACACTCACCTTCATACATACCCACATACACACACGTAGTGCAAATCTAATACAATCTGTATATAAAGAACAAAAAACTGTATATTATGTACAGAGCAATGTAAGTAAAAGCAGATAAACCTCACAGTTTGAGTGTATGGTGAAGCTAGAATTAATAAGACCGCAGTTATAGGCTTGTTACTTTAATAGCCCGATGTTCCTGGGGACTTCGGCTAAGGTTATTCATGTTTAATGTAACTCAAATCAAATGAAAACAGTTATTGTAGGCAGGTAAGTTTCCCTAGCTGGTCCCCTCTGTGTAAAATGCGTTCTTATTCAAGTTTTCAACTCAGTCATTCGTTTAAGATGCAATCTTGTGTTATAAGTATTAGGCTATCATGATTATACAGTGAGCAAGCTATATAAATAAGTATTTAATATAATAAAAGTGTAGAGCAACAACCGAGGGTGTAAGGTAAAGGCTGAATATTGTAGATTTATTACAATATGTTGCATGTTTGAATTAAAATATCTGTGGATATGCAACTTCCCACTAATGAAAGTTTTATTCAAAAGGAGCACACACTCTACAAAGGCCTGACTGGAGATTTGCCTGATCTATCCAGTCCTTCAGGTGAGTAGGGATATAACAATAGCACATTTCACTGTACAGTATGATATATCAACCAAAATCTGTATACCAATATTTCATTTTCTTTTTCCTCCCTTTTACAAACAAATATTCTGCTTCAAAGAAAAAAAATGAAATTGATGTTATCATAAGGGTTCTTCATTATGAACTTGTATGCCATGCATAACATACTGTGGATAGAAATTACAGGGAAAGTTACTGGTATGATAATTGTGGTTATATTATATTACTATTATATTTAGTGTATTGCTAATCAATATATTGTTACTTCCCAGATGACAGCGGCTCACTTCAAGAGCAGGTGAAGCAAGTTGGGACAATGTTGAAGACATTTGCTCGCACTGGGCAATCAGGTACAACTTGCAAACAACACCTGTGGTTGTTGGTTTAATTCCCACTGGGGCCACCTGTACATGTAGTAGACCTAGATATAAATGTCATAGTTTAGTAGTTGAAGGACCAGGACTGACTACTTTATTCTTTTATTCTGGGAACCCCTGTAGGTGCAGATCAAACCCTAATGCTGCGACGTCTTGGAATTTGGCGATGTTGTGCGTAGCATGGACGACAAAATGCTATGCTGCAACGTTTCAGTGCCAATGTGTCTGTTGGAGAGTTATCCCTGCCAGGGGATATGTTACTCCCCCCTAGAAACCCAGGAAGATTTGGCGTTGCTTGACAACAGTTTGAGGCAGGATAAAGAGCTCCAGCAACGATTTGTAAGTGTGCCGATTTCGTTTATAACGGTATAGGGTAATCTAAAAAGTACAATTAAGATCGTACACTGCATATTCTACAGTCTGAATCCACAGCCTGTCACATTTTAAATTTATGAGAAGCTTCAGAGAAATGTAATTTGTAACATGTTTTTTTTGTATTTTCAGCTTCGGTTTTGGCAATCAAATGTGGGAGGGACCTAAAGACAACCGTGTGGCGAATGCTTCAGAGTATCTTCTCTAATCACCTTTCCATCAATACAACCTGGACTGGTGTAGGGGATAAAGCATGTTTTAGAGACATGTTCCTGAAGACCATTGTTCAAAGTAAGTTGGATATTTTTTTATATTTAAGTAGATGTGTATGACCTTATGCCATTCAAATGGAATGACAGATCTTTATTTTCTACAGGAGCCATCCGGAAGAACCCGGCAACACAGGATGCCACTGATGAGGCGATCCAGGTTAACGTTACCTGAAAGGAGCATCTGAACATGAAGGTGGAAAAAGGCGCCGCACAGCTGAGAGGGACCCACAGCCGACCCCTTAAACCTAGGCTGACTACTGACACCCCAGCATCACTGACAACTGGAACCCTTTCTTTATCCTGCAGTCAGTAACATCAAGACCCCTAAAAAAGCCTGCTAAAAGTGTCAGACTACACTCACCCAATCCACACTGTTCAATGTGGAAATTGCTCTTTTTTTTTTTTTTCCTTTCTCATGACCCTACTTTGAGGGCAGCTCCTTGGATGAATATGGGATGGTTTGTCCTTTTATACAGGCGCACGAGGAATCACTGAAGATATGCTAATTTGCACTGCCTCATTCTGGAGGTCGGGGAAAACCGGTGATTCTTAGCCCACTACGCCACGCAGTCCCCAACCTCTCCAGACATTCTGATTGGCTGTGTTCTCTACAGCCAGATTTTCTGCTGTTAATTATATTTATTCCCACTTGTTGTCATGTGTAAGTTGAATGTCAAAATGCATATTATACCTGTTATCCTGCACATTCCTTGATACCAAAGATCTCAATTATTTCATATACAATTTGCTGCTTATTTCATTGTTACAGTGCTTAACTATTCTATTTTTAAATATAACTTGTAAATCCTAGATTATACATCTAATACTTGATATTTGCACATTATCTGGTATCAAATATTCTACTTACCGTGACTTTAGTATTGGCTTATTTCATTCCGTCAGTGCTTAACAATTCTATTATAGTTTGTAAATCCTATTTCATACCTCTGATACTTGATATTGCACATTAACTAGTACCAAAAATTCTACTTTCATTCCGTCACAGTGCTTAACTGTTATTCTATTGTTACATATAGCTTGTAAATCCTTGTGCCACAGTCAGCATTGCAGTTATAATGGTATATTCTACTCCAAAGCTTTACTCTAAATTATTAGCACTTAACCTATTGTTAGAAATGACTTGTAAATATGATGTTATACCTCAATTTATTTGGTATCCTGCACTTTCTTTGGTACCAAATATCCTCATTGCTTGTGTTTACTGGTAATTCTTTTCATCCCAGAGCTGACCTCTTTATATTATTAACAATTATTGTAAGTGTTACAATAGTGTTTTTTAAAAAAAAAGAAATTGGAAACCTGCATGTTCTTTTGTGTGTGTGTGTATATATAATGTTTGTATTTTTCTGTTATTTATATTTCAGTGATCTGACATCTTGTTTCAATGACAGTTACTGTACTTTGAAATGTGGAATTAAAACGCCAAATGGAAATTTGTCTGGTTTGATCAATCATTATTCTTGATAAACTGCATGCTATAAATATATATATATATACATATACATATACACAATAAGCGGCGGCAGATCGCTCGAAAAAAGCGCAAACACGTTTTGACCGCCGTCAAACGTGTTTGCGATATCGCCATTCTGCCGCTTCTACTGCCGCCGGCGCACCGGCCCGCCGACTTATTGCTATCTGGGATGTTACTCCGGAAAGACTGAATAAGATGAATCCAAATATTCCTGATATCTGTGTTAAATGTAATGTCGAAAAGGGTACCTTATTTCATTGTCTGTGGAACTGCCCTGAGATACGAAAGTTCTGGAATGAAGTTATAAAATGTATTTCTAAGATGACCTTAAATCTAGTGCCTGACAATCCTGCACTTTGCATTCTTAATTTGTATCCAAAGGACTGTATGTTAAACCACAAAGAGAGGAAAATTACAGACTTATGTTTAATACAAGCTAGACGCTTGATCTCTCTCTGTTGGAAAGATGTCAAGAGCCCTTCTATTGGTCGCTGGCTGAAAGAATTATCAGCATGCCTTATCCTTGAAAAGTTAACATACACAATGAAAAAGAAATCAGCCGAATTTAAAGAGATCTGGAATCCCTTTCTTGCATTTTTGGAGAACTGTGAAGCCGAGGAAACTCTGGAAACTTGAAGGCGATATGTACCTAACTGTCTGTACTAAGCTATGTATGATTATATAATGTCGTTATCCAGTGTGTTTTTTTTTTTTTTGGGGTGGGGGGAGTGGATTATTTTATAGTTTGACTGTTATACACTTTGTTAAATGTATCAACATGTATCCTTGTTAACTGTTAAAATTCAATAAATACATGTTTATAAAAAAAAATAATAAAAAAAAAAGAGTGAGTTTGTTCTTTGTGAGTTAAAGACGAAAGTGAACAAAAGGTGACCCCATTATACACTACAACAAAATATGTTTTTGATTAGTTTTTGTTTTGGCTTGTTTTCCTAAAACTCATTTAAAACAATGTAGATTTACTTTAGGATCTATACTGCTAAAGAAAAAAATTGTTATCCGAGAATGTCGAATATAATATAAAAAATACAAATATTTTAAAATATCTAAAAATCCCTTAAAATAAAAAAAAGATGCATTCACCTGAGAAGCAGCATATAATATATTTAGACTTGCTTTTAGAGAATAGAAGTATATTTGTCTTTACTGCACTCACAGAAAACACTTGATAATAGTTTTTTCTTTACTGAATTAAACTTAAATAAAAAATAAGTTTTTCCCTTTAATTCAGTGAATGTAAATTAGAGGTATTTTTAAAAAGAAAAGCACAATTAAAATATGCACACGTATGCATGTATGCTTTCAACACAAAATAAAATACAGAAATAGTCCAATCTTGACAGACACTATCAAGTTTATGGATTATTAACTTTTTTGGCACCCTTATCACTGACCTACTATCCTTAGGACATGTCCCAAGAAACTTTAAAATGGCAGTTATTAAACTGCTTAAGAAGCTACAGCTTGATCATGGAGAACTGGCTAACTACAGACTGATTTCAAATCAACCATTAATGTTGGAAATACTAGAACAGGTAGTGTCCTCCCAGCTATGTTCATTTCTACAGAGAAATGGTATATAGGAACAATTTCATTCAGGATTTAGGCCCCATCACAGTACAGAGACTGCACTTATCAGAATTACAAATGCTTTGCTCTTATCATCTGATCGTGGCTGCATTTGTCTTCTAGAGCTTTTAGATCTTCATGCTGCCTTCTACACGATAGATCACGACATTCTCTTGAATAGGCTGGAAAATTATGTTGGCATTAGTGGACGTGCATTCGTATGTTTTAGGTCCTATTTATCAGACCGCTACCACTTTGTATGTGTAAACGAAGAAATTATTCATCATCATCATGAGTAATGATGACAAACTACAGTCGGTGCTAGCCAGACAGCACTTCAGTCTTTTACGGTGGACTTCAGAGGTTGAACTGATGCCAAAACCAACTGAGACATTAGATACTTCATATGCCACTGCCTGAACCTTGGACTTAGGATGGACCCCGCCGAACCTCACCGAAATGACCTGCTGGTTGAACTGCCATCCACCTCACTGATCTCAATGATCACTAAGACTTTATAGATATTACATTTTATTTTTTGTTAATGCATGATTTTCTGTAAAGCTGCTTTGAAACGATGTGTGTTGTGAAAAGCGCTATACAAATAAAAAATGACTTGACAATACTTAATTTCAATATTATACAAGAACTCACGGAATTCTACATCTACTCCCAAAACAATTCTTATTATTAGTATTATTTCAATTATCACTATATACTAGACTTAAATCCATACTTGAAAAATAAACATTAAAGCAATAAATGGTCAAATTAATTTATTGGCATAAAGGGTATGTGGCAAGCGTTAAACTTTGCTCGCTATCTTGGTGGTACAGAGGCAGCACAAGGGCAACAATGACTGCAACTGCTGCAGCTCTATACAAATCAGAGAAAACATGCATCTCTAAATGACGTGATTACTGTAAATATTGAATTGTTTCATGTAAGTGTAGATTTATGTAGGGTTCACAGTTTAGGAGTGGGTTTGATTATTAGCAATAATTATCATAGATAATCATTAATTATTAAAATCAATAGAACATTGATTAGAACCAATGTTACCTTTTTTAATCCTTTAAATCAACAATCATCAAATTTAATAGAATATTAATTATTATCAAAGATAATAATTAATTATTAAAATTAATTAAACATTGATTAGACTTAACACTAACTTATTGATTCTTCAAATTCAACAATCAAAGATACTTGTCAATTATCAAAATCAATAGAATATTAATTAGGATTAATGTAGACGGAGCACCACCCCAGAATCAGGGACTATTAACCAGACAGTATAACAGTCTCAATGTTAGATTGTTCTCTTAGGAAAATTGTTGTCCGTAGATCATCAAGATTAAAAAGGAAACAATGAAGGTTTGAATTTGAGCACTGGCATCCCCTGCCAGCCTTTGACACATGTGTATGCAAAACAAATCAAGCACTTCTCTTTTAATTATAACAAAGTTTATTGAAAATATAAAATCAATTAATAATCAATACAATGCAGTCAATAAACTTCCGACATTCAACTACAAACTAAACAGTGACGTGATTAGATACAGTGCCTTGCGAAAGTATTCGGCCCCCTTGAACTTTTCGACCTTTTGCCACATTTCAGGCTTCAAACATAAAGATTTAAAACTGTAGTTTTTTGTGAAGAATCAACAAGTGGGACACAATCATGAAGTGGAACTAAATTTATTGGATATTTCAAACTTTTTTAACAAATAAAAAACTAAAAAATTGGGCGTGCAAATTTATTCAGCCCCTTTACTTTCAGTGCAGCAAACTCTCTCCAGAAGTTCAGTGAGGATCTCTGAATGATCCAATGTTGACCTAAATGACTAATGATGATAAATAGAATCCACCTGTGTGTAATCAAGTCTCCGTATAAATGCACCTGCTCTGTGATAGTCTCAGAGGTCCGTTTAAAGCACAGAGAGCATCATGAAGAACAAGGAACACACCAGGCAGGTCCGAGATACTGTTGTGGAGAAGTTTAAAGCCGGATTTGGATACAGAAAGATTTCCCAAGCTTTAAACATCCCAAGGAGCACTGTGCAAGGGATAATATTGAAATGGAAGGAGTATCAGACCACTGCAAATCTACCAAGACCCGGCCGTTCCTCTAAACTTTCAGCTCATACAAGGAGAAGACTGATCAGAGATACAGCCAAGAGGCCCATGATCACTCTGGATGAACTGCAGAGATCTACAGCTGAGGTGGGAGACTCTGTCCATAGGACAACAATCAGTCGTATACTGCACAAATATGGCCTCTATGGAAGAGTGGCAAGAAGAAAGCCATTTCTTAAAGATATCCATAAAAAGTGTCATTTAAAGTTTGCCACAAGCCACCTGGGAGACACACCAAACATGTGGAAGAAGGTGCTCTGGTCAGATGAAACCAAAATCGAACTTTTTGGCAACAATGCAAAACGTTATGTTTGGCGTAAAAGCAACACAGCCCATCACCCTGAACACACCATCCCCACTGTCAAACATGGTGGTGGCAGCATCATGGTTTGGGCCTGCTTTTCTTCAGCAGGGACAGGGAAGATGGTTAAAATTGATGGGAAGATGGATGGAGCCAAATACAGGACCATTCTGGAAGAAAACCTGATGGAGTCTGCAAAAGATCTGAGACTGGGACGGAGATTTGTCTTCCAGCAAGACAATGATCCAAAACATAAAGCAAAATCTACAATGGAATGGTTCACAAATAAACATATCCATGTGTTAGAATGGCCAAGTCAAAGTCCAGACCTGAATCCAATCGAGAATCTGTGGAAAGAACTAAAAACTGCTGTTCACAAACGCTCTCCATCCAACCTAACTGAGCTCGAGCTGTTTTGCAAGGAGGAATGGGCAAAAATTTCAGTCTCTCGATGTGCAAAACTGATAGAGACATACCCCAAGCGACTTACAGCTGTAATCGCAGCAAAAGGTGGCGCTACAAAGTATTAACTTAAGGGGGCTGAATAATTTTGCACGCCCAATTTTTCAGTTTTTTATTTGTTAAAAAAGTTTGAAATATACAATAAATTTCGTTCCACTTCATGATTGTGTCCCACTTGTTGTTGATTCTTCACAAAAAATTACAGTTTTATATCTTTATGTTTGAAGCCTGAAATGTGGCAAAAGGTCAAAAAGTTCAAGGGGGCCGAATACTTTCGCAAGGCACTGTATGTTAACCAAAATAAGCCTATAACACATGAGAGGACGTTATGTGTGTGCGTCTGTGTGTGTGAGGAGTGACGCGCACGAATTGGCGGACGTGACTCTCGTGGAGAGTACGTCACGTGAGATTTCCGGCCAGAGAGTATGGCCGTGAATGCGGAGAGAAGCCGGTTAATGGCATCTGCCCGTGTCCGGCGTGTCTTTCGCTTGTACGACTTGTGTGTGTGTATGTATGTGGTTAGTACGACAGAGAGCAGAGAGAGAGAGAGAGAGAGAGAGAGAGAGAGAGAGAGTGAAAGTGGCGGCGCCGAAGCCGCTTTCGCAATCGTGGGAGAGAAGGTAACTGTTATGGATAAACACAGTGTGCCGGTCTCATCCGCGATGGCGTAAATACACAACAGTCCAATATCCTATCTCTGCCCAGACATAACCTCTTACTTGAATCGCATGGGGGACGCATGTAGACCCCATGCATGATTTTCTGTAAAGCTGCTGATTTTCGTTCGACTCCAACTCGGTTCCTCGAGTCTCGGGTGATGACGGGGGGGCCCGTTTCCTCGCTCTGTCGGCGGGCGGTACGGCTGCTGATTCTCGGCGGGCTGGCGGAGAAATCAGCGACGTCAACCTGATTGAAGAGGGAAGGGAATTCCTCGTCACTTCTGCAGGCAAATGGATGAAGATGCGGATTGCTCAGAGGTTTCCTTCGGATACATTAAAGTGTTCGTTGGAACACAATGTAATCTCAACTCGTCCAGCGAGATGGGGCTGCAGTTTCAAGTAGCACGTTACTTCCTTTTTCAACGAGGCAACACCTGAGAGCAGCGAAGACTTAGTCTATGTCTGGCACGCAAAGTCACTTGAAGCGAGATACAGAACGATTTCCGAGGTATTTCTACTCCTGATGACATCACAGTTGAGGTGCGTTCTGTTGAGTGCCTCATCCAATAGGAGTTGAGATTTCGATCCTTTGGAATTTTACACAGTTGTAAAGTGAGCAAGGCTTCTTGGGATTTGTAGTCTGTTTTGTACTCCCTTTGTTTGATTTTGGCAAGGTTTTTATCAGTAAGATTTATGACTTTGTTTTTGTGGGCCTCAGTCAGGCTTTATGACTGTGTTAGGTCTGCCTTTGTCTTGTATCTGAATACATGAGGCCCAACATAAGTGATAGTTAAAAAAATTAACCATAAACATTGTTTCTGAAAAAAAAAAAAATATTATTATTTCCATGGCCTGTGTTCCCATACTTGAATTTTGAATATTTGAAATGGGTAGATCACATTGAACTTTAAAAAATGTGGGCACCCCTGGAGTAGCCAATGTCTGCCAGCTGGAATTATTTACATTTTAATATTATAGATCTATGCTTTGAGTATCTGTTGGCTTTAGATATTGTTTGCACAATTTTGTTGTAGTTATCATTTAAACGGAGAGTAATATCAAAACATAAGCTAAAGAATGAATTTTAGCCAAATGTTGAGATTTTAAAATAAAATAAAAAAAAATCATTAAATTACTCAATTACAAAAATAATCGATAGTGACAACCCTACTCCAGATGCATTTTTAAACTTTGAACAATTTATTTTATTTTCTCCCATTTTCTCCACAATTTGGAATGCCCAATTCCCAATGCACTCTAATCTCTTGTGGTGCATAGTGGCTCACCTCAATCTGGGTGGCGGAGGACGAATCTCAGTTGCCTCCACGTCTGAGACAGTCAATCCGAACATCTCATCACGTGGCTTGTTGAGCGCGTTACCGCGGAGACATAGCTTGTTTGGAGGCTTCAAGCCATCCACCGCGGCATCAATGCACAACTCACCACGCGCCCCACAAAAAGCGAACCACATTATAGCAACCACGATGAGGTCAACCCAATGTGACTCTACCCACCCTAGCAACCGGGCCAATTGGTTGCTTAGGAAGCTTGACGGGAGTCACTCAGCACGCCCTGGATTCTAACTTGCAACTCCAGGTGTGGTAGTAATCGTCGATACTTGCTGAAATACCCAGGCCCCCCTCCTTTAAACTATTTATAACTTGACACTTCTTAGAAAGCAACACTTGAGGCACGCAAGTTGTGAGTCGTAACACAACAGACAAAGACTTCCGATCTGAATGTATATGGCTAAAGCAGCTGCGCTTTAAAGGAGATGAATGGAGATGCACATTTTCTGAAAGTAATACCTAAAAAAATCTGCTTCACAAAATAACAAAATCTAAAAAATAAAAATTACAAATACTCTGGCGGCCAAAAGTTTGAAATAATGTAAACTTTTTGCTGTTTCGGAAGGAAATTGGTACTTTAATTCACCAAAGTGTCATTCAACTGATCACAAAGTATAGTCAGGACATTACTGATGTAAAAAACAGCACCATCCCTATTTGAAAAAAGTCATTGTTGATCAAATCTAGACAGACCCCATTTCCAGCAGCCATCACTCCAACACCATATCCTTGACTAATCATGCAAAATTGCTAATTTGGTACTAGAAAATCACTTGCCATTATATCAAACACAGTTGAAAGCCATTTAGTTCATTAAATGAAGCTAAACATTGTCTTTGTTTTTGAGATGCCACAATATGCAATAGACTGGCATGTCTTAACCCTCTGGAGTCGACCGACGCACCAGTGTGTCCTGCTGGACAAGATGACAAGATACACAGGTGAGGAAGCTCCTGGATAGTGATGAAGAGTTAAAATTTTCCTCAGAAGAAGAGCGGGACTCCGATGAATGTTTGTATTTTGAAGAGAGACTTTATCCAGCCGAGGATACAATTTTGGATGAGTAAGTCATTTAGTTTTCATTAGTTGACATGCTATTTTATCTGAACGTGTACATATTTTACTAGTGGGACTGTTTCCAGAATTGCCAGCCAGGATTCAGAGTATTGAAATTGGAAATATGTTCTAATAAGCAAGTTTTAGTTACATTTAAATAATGTTTCGACTAAAGCATGTATTTAAATTGTATGCTGTATGATATAAATATGATATGTAATATGATATAAAAATAATATGAATGTTCAGATTATATTTTAACTAGTGTTTATGCTGCCTCATTATCGTCAACAAAGCTTGTGCTTGCAAATATGTGTTCAGGTTAAATTAGTAAAATGCACTTTAAATATGCCCATAGAATATCAGCATATTATTATGATTTCTGATGGATCATGTGACACTGAAAAAGAGTTCCCAATATCACTGTTTTTACTGTATTTTGGATCAAATAAATGCAGCCTTGGTGAGCAGAAGAGACTTCTTTTAATGGTAGTGTAGGTCTAAAATTAAGTAAAGTCTTTACATAAAGAAAATGTATAGTCATATTACTTCTTTTAACTTAAAACTTGATTTTGATCATTAAGTCTCCTCACATTCCTCAGTGATAGGCCCAGGGGAGGGGTCTTTGTCTCCTCAGGTGTGAATCACAATCAATATTAATGATCATTCACACCTCCTCGCATATGGCCTTTCTAACACTAAAAGTGCTTACAAAAGTTAAATTATTATATTGTTTTGTATGAATGAGTGCTCAGGATTGCTTTCACATCATTTTGTAGCAAAAAATATAGGCTACAAGATCCAGTTCTCAAAAGTCTTGTGGACAAATGTGTTGTGTATGTGTTATATGGCCTTATTTCAATTACTTGAAATGTTAGTTTAAAAAAAAAACATGCATAAACATTATTTTCTCAAAAATACAAACATGTACACACATGTTGCTCACATAGTATTGAAGCCCAGTTTGTACTGAATACAGCATTATCAGACTTTAGCCATTAGTATGTTTTTAAGCAACTGAAAAAAGCACAAATGTCAAGGCATGTCAAAACTTCTCCAGGGACCAAAAACACCCTCAGACCCTAGAGGGTTATGGTCAATATTAGGTCAGAAATGGCAAAAAAGAAACCGCATTCTCTAGAAATTTGTCAGTCAGTCATTGTTTTGAAGAATGAAGGCTATAAAATACTTGAAATTGCCAAAAAAAAAAAAAAGAAAGATTTCATACAAATTTGAACACTACAGTCTTCAAAGACAATGGACAACTGGCTCTAACAAGGACAGAAAGAGATGTGGAAGACAGATGTACAACTAAACAAGAGGATAAGTACATCAAAGTCTCTTGTTTGAGAAATAGATGCCTCACATGTCCTTAGCTGACAGATTCATTGAATTCTACCCGCTCAACACCAGTCTCAGGGGTACAGGCCTTATGGGAATAATTGCAAAGAAAAAGAAAAAAAAAAACAAAAAGAAAAGGTTAGAAAAGGCAAAGAAACACAGACATTGGACAACAGATAATTGGAAAAGAGTGTTATGGATCTTAACCCTATTGAGCATTGTGGGATCAGCTAGACTGTAAGGTGCATGAGAAGTGCCTGACAAGACAGCCACATTTATGGCAAGTGCTACAGGAAGTGTGGAGTGAAATGTCACCCGAGTATCTGGACAAACTGACAGCTAGATTGCCAAGGATCTGCAAAGCTGTCATTGCTGCACATGGAGGAGTTTTTGATGAGAACTATTTGAAGTATTTGTGAACATTGTAATAGTAATTTTTCACATTATTAATGTCCTGACTATACATTGGGATCATTAGAATGCCACTTTGGTTAATTTTTTCCATAAGAGCAGGGGTGGCTGTGGCTCAGGTGGTAGAGCGAGTCGGCCACTAATCGCAGGGTTGGCAGTTTGATTCCTGGCCCACATGACACTAAACCCCAAGTTGCTCCCAATCGGAGGTTAGCGCCTTGCATAGCAGCTATGCCATCATTGGTGTGTGAATGGGTCACAGTGTAAAGTGCTTTGGTAAACTCTAACGTTAAAAAAGGCGCTGCATAAGCAGACAATTTACCATAAGAGCAAAATCTGTTCATTATTACAAACTTTTGGCTGCCAGTGTAAGAAAAAAATCATCAACCTCAGAAGGTTGCTGGATAACTACAACGATTTTGACACATTCCTTTTAAAAAAAAATGCAAGTGTAGTTTAGTAGGGTTAGTAGTCTGACCTGAGGTGAACTCCGAGTCCTCTGTGTTTGCCCGAACACTCCAGACAGATCCAGATACCGTATGTCACGCTCACCCACTGTGGGTTAAACGCACCACATTCAAAACACACCTGAAAAACACACACATCAGATGTTAAAGAACAGGAGGTTAAAGGACTAGTTCACCCAAAAATGTGTTATTAGTGACCATGTTTACATATACTTAAGAAAGCAGGTTTTTAAAGGGTTTTTGCAAAAAGCATCATTCTCAAATGTCATTAAACAACAACACCAATTTTTACGCTGTTTAAGGGATAAAGAGAAAGCGGTTTATCACACCTAGGTTTCTTCTGGAGAAAGCTGCTTATGTGGCGTCTTTACCCGCTAAGCTACCCAGGCCCCTGAGTGCCGTGCTCATAATTATTTGGATTATACATAGGCCTACATATACACCGATCAGCCAAAACATTAAAGCCACCTGCCTAATATTGTGTAGGTCCCCCTCGTGCCGCCATAACAGCAGCAACCCGCATCTTAGAATAGCATTCTGAGATGCTATTCTTCTCACCACAATTGTACGGAGTGTTTATCTGAGTTACCATAGACTTTGTCAGTTCAAACCAGTCTGGCCATTCTCTGTTGACCTCTCTCATCAACAAGGCATTTCCATTCAAAGAACTGCCGCTCACTGGATGTTTTATTCTAGAGACTGTTGGTGTTAAAATCCCAGGAGATCAACAGTTACAGAAAACCAGCCCGTCAGGCACAAACAATCATGCTATGGTCCAAATCACTGAGATCATATTTTTCCCCATTCTGATGGTTGATGTGAACATTAACTGAAGCTCCTGACCCATATCTGTACGATTTTATGCACTGCTGCCACACGATTGGCTGATTAGATAATTACATGGATGATTGTTGGTGCTAGATGGGCTGGTTTGTAACTGTTGATGATCTGGGATTTTCACACACAACAGTCGATAGAATTTACTCAGATAACCGCTCAGTACAATTGTGAGAAGAACTGCACCTCACAATATTAGGCAGGTGGTTTTAATGTTGTGGCTGATCAGTGTGTTATATATATATATATATACACATATACACACACATACATACACACACACACAATTATAAGTTAGCATTTTTATAGTAAGAATGTCGTAATGTTAGTTAACAGGATAGCTCACCTAAAAATGAAAATTCTCTCATAATTTACTCATCTTAATGCCATCACGGATGTGTATAGCTTTCTTTCTTCTACTGAAGACAGGAAAGGATGATTAATTAGAAAGAATATCTCAGCTCTGTGTATAAGAGACAGATCAACATTTAAGCTCCATTTAAGATCAAGCTTTTTTATTATAAATCTCCACTTTCACATTCAGATGTGAGATAGAATCTAAACAGGTGCCACGTGTGACTTACAGATGTGAAATTAGAGATTTATAGTAAAAAAGGACTTAAATATTGATCTGTTTCTCACTCACACTTATCATATTGCTTCTGAAGACACTGGAGTCTTATGCTGCCTTTATGTGCTTTTAAGAGCTTCAAAGTTCTGGCCACCATTAACTTGCATTGTATGTACCAAGTGTGCCGCACAAGCCCTCAAAAGTGAAGCCAAAACATCTCAATCGCGCCCCCCCGGTGACTGGTCCTAGTATAGGTCATAAACCCCGCCTCCCCATGTTATTCAACGGGACGTGAGACCAACTAAACAATTAAATTACACTTCACATATCTTTTTTTCCAAAAATAGTTTCTGTCATTTACTGTAGTTTCTATCACGTTGATGTAATTTCAAGTGTTTGTTTTCAAAATAAGTTTGTTTTTAGTTAGTTATTTGATGCTATAAAAAGGGTGCTGTGACATCATGATTGACAGCTGTGATTGACAGGTTCTCTTGAGCGAAGTAGTCACTGAAGCACCAACTGACTTTTTTTCGGGATCTTCGGAGGACTGAGGAGATTGGAGCTTTAAATTGAATATCTAAATTTCTATAATTAATTATTTCACACCGTCATAAGTCAAAAGTCAAAAGTGCAGGGGCGTGTGCTTGCAATTGATTCAGCGAGAGTGAGGGCGGGGCCATGATTTCGCGGCTTTACTTCTTGCTCACTACTGCACAGGTCTGGTCCCGAAATCGCAACTGCGCAGACTCAAGTCCCAAGATGTCAGCGCCATATCGGGACACTGGCGGCTTCAGTTCTCACCAATGAAAACGAGCGAAGGGGCGTCGTCCATCTTTTTTTACAGTCTATGGTATGTACCTACAGAGCTGAGATATTTTTCTAAAAATCTTCATTTACGTTCAACAGTAGAACGAAAGTCATAAACATCTGGGACAGCATGAGAGTGAGTAAATAATGAGAATTTTCTTTTTTCGGTCAACTAACCTTTTTAGTCATTATTTTAAACATAAGGGGTGTAACAGTTTGATTTTCTGATATATAGATCAGTTCTGTTGTCACTGTGATTGTCAACTAACAAACACCATGAGTGTTCAACATCACATACACCAGAGGTGTTCAAACATAATAGCAATACACATCCAAAATTAGCACCAATAGTCTTTCTGTAATAGTCAAATATTTGTACAACCCTCTTAAGTGAGCATGAGCCGGGATGCAGTTTCATTCTCTCCCCCTTAGATAGGAACACAACTCACAGAAGAGGCACTGACCGCACAGAAAAATGCCAGTTTCGGAGTTTGTACTTATTAGCATGACCTGCTTCCTTATTATATAACCTTTAATAAAAGATGCATTAAAGATGTAATGCTGGGGTGTTTCCTTTAAAGATGCTCTGACATGTAAGTTTTGCTTAAGCGGAATGTCAGCTCTGGTGCCGCTTTTCACAATGCGAGTGCTTCAGTATTTACTTATTTTGTATGTTTGTATAATTTCCTAATACTTATATAGTTCATTGAGGGAACCATGAATGCCAACATGTACTGTGACATACTGAAGCAGAGCATGATCCCCTGCCTTTGGACCGCAGGGCAGTATTCCTATAACTAATACGGATTTATGTTACCTGAAGCTGTTTGGAAAGTCTGGACTTTGAGCTGTGTTTTCTTCCTCTCCTCAATCCGGCTGCGGTTAGTGCTCCTCTCGCGTGCCCTCATTGGAGTTTAATGTGATCTCATTGTAAGTTAAATGAGATCAAACGATTATTCAACGGAAATTTAATTTTTTTGTTTTCGACTTTATTGATAATGTAGACTAATCGTTTCAGCCCTAGTGTCCATGTAAATGAAGTCAGTGAATAACACCTTTAATTTGGGTCTGTTCCTTACACAGAGCAAATGTATGACTTTTGTACATAAACACAAATTATATGGAATAATTTATGGTGCTTTTGTGTCCTTTTTAAACTTGAAAGCTTCAGTCCCCATTCACACAGAAAAAAAAAACAATAACATTTCTAAATATGTGTTCCATGGCGAGTAAATTATGACAGAATTTTAATATTTGGGTGAACTATTCCTTTAAAACACAGCATGACAGAGGTCAAAGAGCATGAAATGAAGGTCATGAGGTCACTCACATTATTCTCATCTTCTGTCCGCACCTCCTTTAGCACACGTCTGGTTCTAGGACTCGCCATTTACTCTGAAACAAAGATTTAACATGTAAAAGGTGGGCACTTGATTAAGCAATAAGGTAAAAGAGGCTGTGCTGGTGTGAATACAGTCACAGCCAGGGTTGGAAGGCTACTTTTTAAAATGTATTCCACTACAGATTACAGAATACATGGTTTAAAATGTAATTTGTAACATATTCCATTAGATTACCCAAGATCTGTAATGTAATCAAAATACTTTGGATTACTTTTTCAGCACTGAAAAATGTTTTACATTTTTTTTATATAAACACACAAATCATCTGATATCATCTTTGATATCATCTGATTTGTGCCATTTCATTAATATACAATACACACACAGTTTGCATGCATATGCCCACAGATACTGCAAGCACTCCACCAATTGTTTCTTTACATTTGACATGGAATCGTTTGCAGTGGACAGGATATGAAGTTTTGGAAAGCAGAGTTTACAATGCACAGTAAATGATTTTGCCTTGCGTCTCATAAAAAGAAAAACTATTTTTGTAAATCCAGTGGTCAAATGCTGACTGAGAACATATTCAGTGTAATTATAGTCAACTGGCTAGTGGCTAGTATCAGGTCTGTGTGTGCAAATTCACAACCCTCTTCTGAAAAAAACTTACCGAACATATATCAGCAGCATGCTGTATTAGAATAAAAATATATATATACAGTATATTTATGAAACAAATAGGGGATCAACAAATTATGAAAAATGTCTTGCCATTGCTTAATTAATATAATATAATCATGTCCTACATAAAAAGTAACTGTAATCTGATTACGAGTATTTTAAAATGTAATTTAATTGCAAGTACTTGAATTGTGTAATCTTATTACATAATCCAGATTAAATGTAATCTGTTAACCACCATCATTGTGTATATTTATGAATTGATTAAAGTATATATTTTTCTGAATTCAGTCTCTTAAATGTCTTTGCATATAACTGTTATTGACAGCGAATACTATATCAAGTCAAGTCATTTTTATTTGTATACTACTTTTCACAACAAAGCAGCTTTACAGAAAACGATGATATGTAGCTTCTTAAAGTCCTCTTTTGAGACATAACATATAGAGCAGCACGAGTGCAGAGCAGGCATGTTAGTTTACAGAACGTGCAGATTATCATCAAACTTGCTATAAATTACTGCAGCAAATAACAACGCAGAATGGAAAGAGAATTCACAATATACAACATAGGTTGCAGGCCAGTAATTTACTAATATATTGATCCATAGATGCCAGTGGACAACAAAGCAGCTATACATGCAGGTAGCACACATTCAGTCATGCCACAACATCTGGAAGGTAATGCTTTCTTTTTTCAAATGTTATATATCAAATGTTTCACAGACTCAAACCAGCTACTAGCCATCTAACAGCTGGATTGGACAGCCATACAGTTAAAGCAAATGTTCAGAACCGTCAATGTATTAACACAATATCAAACTTTGTTTATTTTATTTCTGCATCACACCACTCTGGACATCCCAAATTGAAGAATGCAGAATTATGGCACATTTGAAGGCAAGGCACTATCGTCAAGTAGAAGTTACAATCCCAAGTACATTCCACAACTTTCTGAAATACTTTTCTGAACTAATGCTTCATTGCATGCTTCCACACGATTGGTAGATTAGAAAATCACATGAATAAGTAGAAGTACAGGTGTTCCTAATAAAGCATAAGTGTATATATCCCAGGAGATCAGCAGTAACAGAACTAATAAAACCAGCCCGTCTGGCAACAACCATCATACCATGGTCAAAATCACGGAGATCACATTTTTTCCCCATTCTGATGGTTGATGTGAACTCCAACTGTAGCTCCTGACCCGTATTTGCTTAATTTTATGTATTGCACTGCTTCCACATGATTGGCTGATTAGAAAATCCCATGAATACGTAGGTGTACAGATGTTCCTAATAAAGAGCTCAGTGTGTATGCCCTTGGTAAAAGATGGTAATTTGTTGCCACATACTGTCAAATAAATGTAATCAACATAAATGTCAATTAAATGTAACAGTAAACGACTCTAAACAAATCTTTAATAATCGCCTCCAAATGTCAAAGGGATGAATCAAAATCCCCACCACAAACTCTCTGCAGTGTACTCAAACTCTGATTTGGAACGCAACACACACAGACAAGCGGAGTGATGCCATCAGTGAAGTTTCTCATTTATTAAATATCAGCAGTCTTGCTTGAAAACATTTATTGTCAATAGCCATACAATTATAACAAAGTCTTTTTTCAATTTAAGTGGTTTCTTGCACCCTTGCCACAATCAGATTTGAGGACCAGAACTGCTATATAATAATAACCACATGAAACTGTGTAAAGAATTAAAACAACATAAGAAAAGCTACACATTTACATTTGGCCTTTACTTTTTTCTCTATACTACTATCCTCTTTGTGTCATTATTTATTTGTTATGACATTCAACAAATGTACCGGTAGTTATGCACTTCTGAAAAATTTATCATTTTCGTCTTTTGCAGTGGACAGATGTGTGTTTCCCTCAAAATACAAACACTGTACATTAAGTTTGGAATAATGTACAGATTTTGCGGTTTCGGAAGGAAATTGGTACTTTAATTCACCAAAGTGGCATTTAACTGATCACAAAGTATAGTCAGGACATTACTGATGTAAAAAACAGCACCATCACTATTTGAAAAAAAAGTCATTTTTGATCAAGTCTAGACAGGCAGCCATCACTTCAACACCTTATCTTTGAAAAATCATGCTAAATTGCTAATTTTGTACTAGAAAATCACTTTTTATATCAAGCACAGTTGAAAGCTATTTGATTTGTTAAAGAGGCCCTATTTTACCTTTCCTTTAGTGTATAGCATAGCTCTTTGTGCATGTAAAAGGTCTGCAAAGTTATAAAGCACAAAGTCCACGCAAAAGGGAGATACTCTCTCCCACAGACAACACTGCTCAAGCACTACACGAATCAGCTGGATTGTAGTCCAGCCATCTCATCCGTAAAGTATCTATGTCACTATGTAACACATTTGCATAATGCCCACATAAGGGCTACTTTGGCCCACCCTCAAACAATCATAGTAATAGCAGAGGCCAGGATCTCAACCTGCAAGTATGCTTGATTATTTGTGTATTTATCAGCTACTGAGATTTCAAATGCAGAGTTTTGTGTTGTAGCTACGGTGTACACCCAGTGCACAGCTGTAAGCCTCTGCTAACCTGCTAGCTAATGTTACGGAGTTGAAATAGATTTGCTAATCAGCTGTGGGCCCACTTTTACCTAAAATTGTGAAGATTTATGCAGATTGTTTGTCGTTCTTACTATCATGAATAGTAATGGAGTGTACAGATGGATTTATTTTTATAAACGGTCATTTTATATCTGCAATCCACAGTAGTGCTCGGCTAACTTGCTATGTAACATTACTGTTTTGGTAAGGGTTTACTATTCAGCTAAGAGCCAGTGTAGCCCACTAGAAAAATGATGGAAATAAATATAGAAAATGTATGGAAATAAATATGAATATATTATATTATTATTATATAATAAAATATGTATATATTAAAATATTAAAACTTAGTTGACTTATTATAAATGCATATAGTTATTATGAACCAATTAAAACATCAGTTTAAGAGTTGATCCCGCCTTGATTGATAGGTGACAGCAGAAGCTTCTCTGCCATGCAGACAGCACACAGCCAGCCTGTTAGCGGCCTATGCGAGACATAACAGAGACATTAACAAAAAATCGTTCAAATATAATTACATATGTTATCTAAACACTTTGAAGAGTACGTTGGGAACTGCACCGCTGCCAGAGAGCATTGAGGGATTTTCGTTTTGTGGGATTTTCTTTGTGTTTTATCCGACGTGAAACTTGGTGAGTTAGCCAAAGTGATTAAAGTATTGAGTGCTATGCTACAGTAGGCTAAAGCAGATATTACGCAGCATGTCACGTATTTCAGTTCATGTTGTCATATTAATGCATATTAACGTGTCAATTTCTGTTTTATATAAAAAAATAGTCAATCTTAGTTTATTCACAATATACAATTGGGTTATTAAAAAGGTAATTTGCAGTATGTATGTAAACTATATTCCTGTATTTTGAGTGCATGGTTTAAACACGTGCATATAGCTTTAGCTCTGTTTTTACACTGTTGGAATGCATGGTGTAAAGAGATCAAGACATATGACTAGAATGGGAAATGCATTTTATTACAAGAAAGTACAAAAAATGTGTATTTGGTGTAACATATGTTTAATACACTGTACTTACCTCATGTATAATATGTTACCATATAATGTTATTCTGACCCTGTTTACATTTTTGATTCCTTGGAAAGATTTGGAGTTTGATGGCGAGCCACCCAACTAGAACTACAGAATCTTAGAGGACGGTATTTTATTTTACATTCATGGACTAAAGACAAGACCAATATCTTTGTAAAGAAGCACTTTTGAATATTGTATTTTATTTATTTTATTTTCATTGTATACATTGTATAGAAATCTTAGGCTACTTAGAGGGTGCACCCTAGGATTTTACATGCCGTATACTATTCATGCCTACTCATATAAATATTTTCATTCTTTACCTTAATAATTGTGTTGTTACTGTTATTGTTTCAGTCCACTACCTCCTACTTATCTAAATCTTCTGAAACCTAGTCTAGATAGAATAACCTATATAGCAGATATTAATAAACGCTACAATTTGGCGAGCCAGCCAAGGAGGTGGTGCTATTGACATAATAATAGTTATCTTGAGAATACATACAAGTGTGATAACAGTATTCTATTGTTAATAACATGGAAATAATTGAAGAAAAAGGAATTAAAGTTCCAAACTCACTGATAGTCAGTGGATTGACTAGAACCGAAATAGAACTATTTGACGTTTTGAAAAATTATGGCTCTATTGCCAGACTAGTTCATATTAGTAACCCCGGTTCTCCGTTTCATCAAAACACAATACTTGAGTTTCAAAGTGGGTCAGTCCTAAAGTCCCCTCAAAATAAATCAACACACAGCCATTAAATGTCTAAACCTCTGGCAACAAAAGTGAGTACACCTCTAAGTGAAAATGTCCAATTTGGGCCCAAAGTGTCAATATTTTGTGTGGCCACCATTATTTTCCAGCACTGTTTTAACCCTTTTCTGCATGGAGTTCACCAGAGCTTCACAGGTTGCCACTGTAGACCTCTTCCACTCCTCCATGACGACGTCACAGAGCTGGTGGATGTTAGAGACCTTGTGCTCCTCCACCTTCCGTTTGAGGATGCCCCACAGATGCTTAATAGGGTTTAGGTCTGGAGACATGCTTGGCCAGTCCATCACCGTCACCCTCAGCTTCTTTAGCAAGGCAGTGGTCGTCTTGGAGGTGGGTTTGGGGTCGTTATAATGCTAAAAATACTGCCCTGCGGCCCAGTCTTCGAAGGGAGGGGATCATGCTCTGCTTCAGTATGTCACAGTACATGTTGGCATTCATGGTTCCCTCAATGAACTGTAGATCCCCAGTGCCAGCAGCACTCATGCAGCCCCAGACAATGACACTCCCACCACCATGCTTGACTGTAGGCAAGACACACTTGTCTTTGTACTCCTCACCTGGTTTCCACCACACACGCTTGACACCATCTGAACCAAATAAGTTTATCTTGGTCTCAGCAGACCACAGGACATGGTTCCAGTAATCCAGTTCCTTAGTCTGCTTGTCTTCAGCAAGTTGTTTTCAGGCTTTCATGTGCATCATCTTTAGAAGAGGCTTCCTTCTGGGACGACAGCATTGCAGACCAATTTGATGCAGTGTGCATCACTCACTGGCAGCACTAATATGTCTATTTCCCAAAGACAACCTCTGGATATGACGCTGAGCACATGCACTCAACTTCTTCGGTCGACCATGGCGAGGCCTGTTCTGAGTGGAACCTGTCATGTTAAACCGCTGTATGGTCTTGGCCACCATGCTGCAGCTCAGTGTCAGGGTCTTGGCAATCTTCTTATAGCCTAGGCCATCTTTATGTAGAGCAACAATTATTTTTTTAAGATCTTCAGAGAGTTCTTTGCTATGAGGTGCCATGTTGAACTTCCAGTGACCAGTTTGAGGGAGTGTGAGACCGATGACACCAAATTTAACACACCTTCTCCCCATTCACACCTGAGACCTTGTAACACTAACGAGTCACATGACACCGGGGAGGGAAAATGGCTAATTGGGCCAAATTTGGACATTGTCACTAAGGGGTGTACTAAGAGGTGTACCAGCGTTTAGACATTAATGGCTGTGTGTTGAGTTATTTTGAGAGGACAGCTAATTTACACTGTTATACAAGCTGTACACTCACTACTTTACATTGTAGCAAAGTGTAATTTCTTCAGTGTTGTCACATGAAAAGATATAATCAAATATTTACAAAAATGTGAGGGGTGTACTCACTTTTGTGAGATACTGTATATTTTCAGTTGATTTATTTGTTATAAGCATAAAGGAAACCTTTCAAGTCAATTCTTTAATTATCAGCATCGGACAATACATATTGCCTTTTGTGTGATTTGTTTTTAAGGCATGAGGGGGCAGAGAATCGCCTGCTTACATGTGAAGGAGCATCTGAGACATGTAAATGACCAATCACAGTTCATGTTGTTGTTACATGCCATCGTGTTACTACAATAATAGAACGGTATGCAACAGTCTCATTTAAACCAAATGAGCAAATCTGAGCTGCGATATACATCGATGTTTAAAATGTGCAGTTTCCTGTAACTTTTAACTGTCTTGTCTAAAGCAAATATCAATAAAAACTAATATCATATGCCATCTGCAAATATGTGGATACCTCGTTTAAACAGAGGTTATTCACAGATCTCACAAAACTTAAGCAAATCCAGCATCCTGTGGAGCGCTCATATTTCATCCTCTTAAGCACGTATTCTATCAGCATCTCAGCAGTTCCCTGTAAATTTTATCTTATCTAATGATAAAAAGGCAAATGTCATACTTCTATCATATGCCGTTTGCAAATATGAGGATATCTTGTTTAAACAGATGTAGTTCATGAACCTCACGATAATCCAGTGTTTTCTTCAAATCAAACGCTCATCTAATATCTTCCTCTGAAGCACGTATTCTATCAGTCTGGATCAAAACTTCAGGAACAAAAGTTCTTCTGATTCCCAAATCATGTTGGTCATTATTTTAAAATTATTTACGAGCACAGTGTGCGATTAAAGATTACAAACGCAAAATATTCCTCCTTAATAGAAAAAGAGCATTATTTAAACCAGTGATTCTCAAAGTGTGGGGTGCACCCTGAAGGGAGAAGCGGCAGTATTGCAAGGGGGACGTGGAAGACTGACCCATCCTCAAATCTCATTCACTTTCACACATTCAACAAATATAGTGACGAGAAAGAAAAAAACAAAAACATAAGAACCGATGTGCGCAATTTATTTTCCTCTGCCTTTAAACTTTAGCCTGGCACCACAGTGCATTCTGTGCACGCGGCTCTTGGCAGCCCAAAGGGTTGATGTCAGGTGCCCTCATGTAAACAAGGTTATTCTTGCGAGCGCCAGTTTCAGATGAGTGACGAGGTGAATTAACTCTTACATTTTTTTTACGATTATTTTCCTCACACAACAGACTATTTGACTTCAGAAGAATTGAGATCTAAGGCACATGTGTTATGGACGACTTTAAGGTGCTTTAATATGTGCTTTTGGAGCTTGGACAGCCACAAACACGATCCTCTCATCCCTCAATCTTGTGTTTTATGGATGAAAAATGCAATACTGATTTTGAATAATGACTACCGAAACAGCGTTTCGTGTAGACGGCGATGTCACAAGATATTTATTACTTTTTTCAGCGCTGGCCAGGATGCGACAATCACAGTCAATTATTATTAATGGAAATTTTATAGAGACTGCTGAAGCTTATTTCCATTCATAGGTATGAATCCTTGCAATTATCAATTTGTATTAAAAAATAACTATTCTAGAGTATGCGACTTTCTGATTTTCTTCAATGCAGATGAATGGAGGATTCGGTTTTCTGCATGGCCAAGCGCCCCCTGTAGTGAACTGTCAAGTTCCATTCAGTTTTCATTGTATTTGAAATAAAACCTTTTTTGTCAAATGAAGATGAAAGAAAATTTTGTTTAATCTTTTAAAAGAACGATTTTCGATTCAATTATTTGGAGGAGGGGGGGTGCAAATGTTCTTTTTTATTTCAATGGTGGGCGTGACCCAAAAAAAATTGAGAACCATTGATTTAAACTAAGCTGCAAATGGCTCGTTTGGAATTTGTGGATCTTTTGACATCACAAGGACCAAATACATATGCATATGACTGCCTCTTCAGCAAGACATCAATGCCTATTTTACATCATTGTAACCTTGGTCCCACCCACTGGTTCTCAGAGTCAGTCACACAGGTGAAGAGGGGAGAGATGGGCCTGTCATGGGAGATTCATCCAATTTTGGACCAATCTGTGCCATTATTAAATTGTTGGTCTTTTGTAAACATGCACTCGTTGGACATCTTTGATAATTTTGACATGTTTCAGGTGATGTGCAACATGTTTTAAGAGTCTCTGCTTTGGCCTGTTGAAGCACCCAACATCATGGATTGTATTGCAGTCACAGCATGATTCAAGCTTTTCAAAGGAACTATTATTGAAGTGTGGCAGATGAAAAAACTATTGGAATGCAAATTCATAAGTAAACCATTTTAATGATTAATATTTCATATTAATATTTTGTGATGCTGCTTGATTGAACAGTTTCATACATTCAGATGAAATGTGTTGGTTGTATGTTATGTGATAAATGTAGTCTGGAGTTTGTTCGTTTTCTTTGGATTGTGTTTCAAATATAGCTGTATTGGAAGGGCTGCAGATGTTAGCCAATCAGAACAGTGGGCATTTACATTTAAGTCTTAAAGGGCCAGGTAGCTGAAAACCGAGCGTTTCAGACAGAGGGAAACATATTAAATCATATTATATATATGGCTAAATTATGACTGTTTTGGTGCAACAACAAAAAAAACTATACTAAAATTATAAGTGGACCTCAGGGAAGATAAAAATAATATATATATATTAGTCATGATCCCTTTAAATTAACTGTGATAATAGTCAGTAATATGTGATCATAGACAAATGGACTAATAAACATACTCACAAACCTGACTGATTGACTGAACAGCACATATACGGGGAGATAATGTTATCTTATAATATGAGAATGTTATGCCAATTATGATACATAATAGCCAAATGGTTTATTATTATGATATATGATATAAATTATAATATAATAGTGCAATGATGTGCTAATAAAATGGTATAATAATGTTGATCAGATTTTCATATAAAGAGTGGATGTGATGAAACCCTGACAAAGCTCAGAGATCTAACTCACTCAACAGCTCATATATACTGTATGCTATTATTTTGACACATTATTGTTATATGTGATTGTTTTATACATTATTGCGATATGTGGTGTGATTATTATGTTATTAGTGTAATTATATGAATGCATCTATGTCTTACCTGTTGTGGCAGATTTCGCAGATGTTAACGTGCCATTATTATGATTTTGTAATTATTTGTATTGTTATATTATTGTAATGATGGGAATGTATCTTTCTCTTGTTTCTCCTGGCTCTGATTATTATTTGATCTCTAGATCGATTTCATGCGGTTATAATTTTGATGTAATGTGAGTGTACTATTTTATTGGTGTAATTATGTGATGAATGTGTTTCTCTTACCTGTTGTGTTTGTCTTGAGCTCTTGTTGACGACGGTATTAATACAATGTTGATGATTTTATATAATTTTTTATGTTATATACAGCAGTAATTCAGTGATGGCACGATCAGCACTATAACGATTAACATCCGATTCAAACCCGATGAGCGCTCCTCAAGCTCTTCAGTCATCGGTTGATCTTTAAACTGCTGACTAATGTCTCTCGTGTATCGCTGATTAATAATCGATTTTTAATCCATTGTCTTCAGTTGGTGTCTGATCATTGATCACTGCTTCGCTGGCACACAGCGGCATTCTGGGACTTCTGTGCTACGTCACTGCCGCGTCATCTTTATGCGCGTCAGCGCGTCTTGAGTCGTGTCCCAAAGAAGAGCCCTTTTACTTAGGTTCTAAAAACTTAGCTTAACATAGCATAACGCGTCGACCTCGTTGAAATTCTATGGGCAGTGCACTAGCAAAGAGACAAAAGGGCGTTTTTTTTTTTTTTTTTTTGGATGTCTGTGGAGATGCTTCAGTGTGATGAATAAACTCCTTTTGTAAAATGTGTTTTTTGTGATACCAATGTACAATTATGAATTATTTTTTTCCATAAATTAGCAATAGATTTATAATATACCATACCTTATGTTCAGCATTACTGTCAAAATAAAAATAAATTATCAATTTCCTTAAATGTATATCAATAATAGTATTCGCCCAAATAAAAATACTACAAATCACATCAGAACAGTTTTGTATATTATTTGTTATTGGTGACACAATATCATCTCATTTAAAAGTCTCTTCCCAAAAATATTTTAAAGTTGTGAATTCCAAAAACCTAAAGTAATTCTGACATTTTTACAGATCCTTTTAATAAAACTGTTATTACATTTCTGATCTGTAATGTGTACACTTTTTAATTTAATGCTGAAATCAAAGTTTGCTCTTGAAACAATATGATTCTTTAAAAATAGACACAATCAGCAATCATTGGGGTCCATGCAGGACATAGCCATAATAATTGGACACAATAGATCATGTGCATGCTGTGGACACAATTTTAGTTACAATAAGGTTCCATTTATTAACATAAGTTCCCCTTCTGTCACTCACACAATGTTGTGTCGATGTAGTGACACTATGGTGTCGCTCTTGGGAGCCCCAAACACCTCTGATCATTGAGAAAAGGCCAATGAGAATTGGCGAGTGGAATTTGCATGCCACTCCCCCAGACATACGGGTATAAAAGGAGCTGGGTCGCAACAACTCATTCAGATTAGCCGAGCAGTTGTGTGTCAGCGAGCTGAATTCCATTGCCGGTCCATTCACCTAGAAAGAAGCATGTGCTGTTGATATATGTTGATACATTCCAGAGGCTTTCTCTCCTTCTGCACGACCAGTGCTGAGTACGCCCCTGGGCTCTTTGACAGCGCTAAAAGAGTGTATATTCCTTCCAAAGAGTATATTTTTTCGAATTGAGCAAACACATTAACGTGAACATCTTTTTAAAGATGCATTTTTTAAAGATGCCTTTCCGTCTCTGTGTAATTCCTGAATATGGTCGTTATCTCTCTGCCTCCGATGGCCACGGACTCTGCCTCGAATGTCGTAATCACACTGAGGCAGCGTTCGCGGATGGTTCGTGTTTTCATTGCGAGAACATGACCATGGCAATGCTGCGGTCACGGCTTTCCTTCTTCCGGGTAAAGCTCTACTCACAGAGGTGGGTAGTAACATGTTACGTTTACTTCATTAGATTTACTTGAGTAACATTTTGGGGGAAAATTTACTTTTAGAGTTGGTTTAAAAGTGGGTACTTTTTACTCTCACAAAGGTACATTTCTAATAATTTTTTTTTACTTTTACTTTACAATTTGTGGCGTTCCTGTTGTCACATTACTGGGTTTAATTTAAATTAATTATTGAATGGAACTTTTACGAGAGCGGACGTTCCCAGCTGTGCGCGATGAGATGCTCCCACTTGAGTGATCAGTGTTGCCAACTTAGCGACTTGCGACAAAATCTAGCGACTTTTTGTACAAACCTTAGCTACTTCCATAGAAGAAAGTCCCCAATACTGCCCCGAGAGCGCGGGGTCTTACTATCCTGCCCGGACTCAGAGGCACACCTCTCTATGCGTCTCCACTGTTTAGTGAGACTGACAGAGAGAGAGGTGAGCAGGCGAGAAGGCGGAGCAGCACTATCAGTTGACCGCAAGGCAGCTGACATAGACGTGAATGAACTGTGCATGTGCAAACAGTGTTGTCAAGGACCAATCACGAATCTGTATTGTTTGCTCCTATTAGTTTTTAATTTGACTGTTTATTTTTATTCTATTCATGCATTTAATCATAGGAGATTTTAGATGGTTGTTCACTCCTGTTTCTGAACTCTCTGGATTCAGACACTTACTTAGACAACTTTGTAGATTGTACTTTATTAACAAACTTTACATTTTGCTACATTTGTATACCCACAAAATACAATCACAAATATTTCTGCTTCTAACTTTCTCTCTGAGTGATTGAGAGATATAGGGAATTAATAGGGTATTACAGTATGGTAAGCACAGAGAATCAAACACATATAAAGGGCCGACACTATGCAAAATGCAAATGTGACATCACAAATGTTAATTAGCATATGACGTCATCAACCGACATTTAGCGACTTTGCGAGCAGGATTTAGTTGCTTTCCATTGAAACTAGTTGGAAAAACTGTGATGAGACTGTCACTCAAGTCATCAGTATCAAACTCTTCAAAGTGAAACACTTTCGCTCAGCAAAAAGTATAAGCAAAAAATATAAGTCAGCATAAAAGTAATCCATAAGACTCCAGTGATTAAATCAATATCTTCAGAAGCGATGTGAAAGGTGTGGATGAGAAACAGATCACTTTCACATTCTTCTTGTGTTTTTGGTAATTCACATTCTTTTCTGCATATCGCCCCCTGCATCATTTCACTTCTGAAGACATGGATTAAACCACTGGAGTCTTGTGGATTACTTATATACTGCATTTATGTCCTTTTTGGAGCATAAACATTTTGGCCTACAGAGCTAAAATATTATTTTAAAAATCTGAATTTGTGTTGCAGATGAAAGGAAGTCATACACATCTGGGATGGCATGAGGGTGAGTAAATGATGAGAGAACTTTTATTTTTGGGTAAACTCTCTTTAAAGTGATAGCTCAGCCTTAATGTAATATTCTGTCATATTTTCTCTACCCTCATGTTGTTCTAAACCAGTGTGCGGCTTTGTATTATGTGGAACACAAAATATGTTAGACGGAATGTTAGGGACTGACAGTCTTGGTCACCATTCACTTTCAATATATATATATATATATATTATATAAAACATTCACTGAAAGTAAATAGTGACTCAGGAAAACATTCTGTCTAATATCTCCTTATTGTGTTGCATGGAAGAAAGTCATACGGGTTTGGAACAACATGATGGTGAATGATGACAGAATTTCAATTAATAATAATAATTCTGTAGTACATGTTAAATGTGTATTATGTAATGGAATAGAGGGGAGTAAACGTCTATTATGTCATTTGTGAAAGTAATGAGTTACTCACTACTTGAGTACTCTTTTAATTGGATACTTTCTTACTCTTACTCAAGTAATTATTTATGTTAGTGCTTTTACTTCTACTTAAGTAATTATGTTTTTGAAGTAACTGTACTTTTACTTGAGTACAGTTTTTGGCTACTCTACTCACCTCTGGTTGGGCTGAACTGGAAACCTCCACCCTCCCCTAAGCCCTTGTGGCTAAATTATTAGTTCCTAGGTTCGGGGCACCGCTCACAACAGCACAGCCGGTACCCAAATCTTCAAAAAAGAGCGGTTTCCTCACTGCTTGGGTCACACTGCGACTTGGATGCCTCCTGCCTTCGTGCACCCGACTGCACCACACTCACACTAATGGCGCTTTTCCACTACACAGTACCTGCTCAACTCAGCTCAACTCGACTCGACTTTGTTTGGTTTTCCACTGTGTAAAAGTTGTACCTGTACCTGCTTTCGGGTACCTTCGGGTACTTTTTTTCGTACCACCTCCGGCGAGGTTCTGAGCGAGCTGAGGCGATACTAAAATGTGACGTAAAAACAATGCCGACTGCTGATTGGTCCGAGAGAATCGCCACTATTCACTGCGCCATCATTGCGCGCGCCAGACGGAGTATCCAGAATAACCCCGCATTGTTAAATAGTTTGCACAGATATAGCCTACAGAAGTATTATTATGGCAACTCTGAAGAATACGCGTGGTCAAACGAGGAGGTGCAGACTTTTCTTTGTTTGGTTGTCGAAGAAAGGATCCAGCGAGAGCTTGATGGGGCAACGAGGAACTAAAAAGTTTTTCGAGAAATCTCCGAACTGCTGTCCACACATGGCTACAACAGGACTTTCCAGCAATGTAGGGAAAAGTTAAAAAACAGAAAAGTGACTACAGAGCTGTAAAGGACCACAACGGCCGCAGTGGTTCAAACCGAAAAAGCTGGAAGTGGTACGAGCAGATGGACTGTATCTACGGCCATAGACCGGCGAGTAACGGGAGGGAGGGTGGACTTGACTCGCCACCAGTTTGTTGGAGTCGCTGATGGAGGATGGTAAGTGTTTTAAGTTTACATTACATTAATTCTGTAGGCGACTCAGCTCGAGAGTTATGTTTTCTGTAGGCTGGCTTTTGAAAAGCTGAAGCTCACTTATAACAACGAAGACTGTAAACTGTAAACAATTGCTGCTACCTCTAGCTAGCTGCTAACTATCTGCCATTGCTATTTTTCGTATTGTGTTGACTTTTGTATGATCTTTCTATCTAAGATTCATTTTCGACGAGAGAGAATGGTTCAGTGACACCAACTGATGCCACGTCGGCACCAGAACCATCGACACCAACAAGATCAGCAGCGTCGACACCGAGACCCGCAGCAGCGTCGACACCGAGACCCGCAGCAACCGGTTAGTATAATTGAGAAAAAGTAAAAGAGTGGTCGAGGAAAGCGTAAGGTCGAAGCCGGGGAAGTCAGAATAGCAGAACGGGTAAACAAGCGAGTTGAATAGACAGGGGAGCTAGGGGAACACTAGAGCTGGCAAAGCGAAGGGGTAAACTAAACAATAACCAACAAGAGTGAAACGAAAGGGTTGTGATATATATAGGGGAGAAAACGAGCGGTGCAGGTGAAACGAATAACCAGGTGATTGGGACGAGTACAGGTGAAACTAATACTCTGGTGATTGGGAGCGTGCATGAGAGCCAGAGCGGGGTGATTGGGAGTGAGCGTGTGAGCTCGGGAGCCAGCCTGTGAGCTCAATGAAGCGGGAGAACTAGAGGAGCGGGTTCGTTACAGTACTCCCCTCTGCTACGGACGGCTCCGACGGCCGCTCAGTTGCGAGGAGCCGACCTCTGGGAAGCGGTGCGAGACGATCGGGATGTTGGCGATGGTAGTCTAGCTTGAGAGCCTGGTCCAGGACATCTCTCGATCGTACTCCACGACTGTTCCTCAGGTCCGTAGCCCTCCCAGTCAACCAGATACTGCAACTCGCCACCCCGACGCCGGGAGTCTAGCAAGGCATGGACCGTATAGGCGGGTTGACCACCGACATCGAAAGTGGTGGAGGGGTGTTTGGGCTGCCGTGGGCGGAACATGGGGCTATAGAACACGGGCTTCAAAAGGGAAACATGAAACACAGGACAAATTTTGTAGCGGGTGGCAAAAGTAATTGGTAAGTGACTGGGTTAATACGCTTAGTAATTTTAAAAGGGCCGACATCCTTGGGGCTTAGCTTCTTACACGGGAGACGGAGGCGGATGTCTCGGGTCGAGAGCCAAACCCTTTGGCCCGGATGGAACAAGGGTGCAGGACGGCGTCAGCGGTATGCCTTAGCCTTCTGGGTCTGGGTGGAGCGTTGAATCCGGTCATGGGTGGCTCTCCAGACCTGGGCACATCTTCGGGCCCAGGCATCCACCGCTGGAACGTCACTGGGATCCACTTCCCACGGGAAAAGGGGTGGTTGGTAGCCCAGGACGCACTGGAAAGGGGTAAGACCAGTAGAAGAGCTGACCAGGCTGTTCTGGGCGTATTCAGCCCAGGGTAGATAGGTGTGCCAGCTGCCTTGGGTCTGGGCGCAGTAGGCTCGCGGGTACCTGCCAATCTCCTGGTTGAGACGCTCGGTCTGGCCATTGGTCTGGGGGTGGTATCCCGAGGAGAAGTTGAGTTGGATACCCAGTCTGTCACTGAAGGCCCGCCAGAAGCGAGACGTGAACTGGGTACCCCGATCCGAGTGATCTCCTCGGAATACCGAAGTTTCGGAAGATGTGGGTGATCATGTGGTCGGCCAGTTGTGTCGCTTGGGTAACCCGGTAGGGGAATCAGGCGGCACATTTTGGAGAAACGGTCTATTACCACAAGGATCTCGGTCCGGCCGTCGGAGGGGCAAGTCGGTAATAAAGTCCATGGCGATGTGGGACCATGGTCGGTCAGGGATAGGTAACGGTTGGAGGAGTCCTGCGGGAAGGTGACGAGGTGTTTTGGACTGGGCACAGACCGGACACGAGAGGACGTAGTCGTGGACGCCGTCCCTGAGCGAGGGCCACCAAAATCTCCTAGCAAGGAGCTCGGTAGTACGGGTAATCCCGGGTGGCCAGAACAGAGGGAAGTGTGAACCCATTGCATGAGCTGGGGGCTGAATAATGGTGGGTACATACATCCTGTTGGGGGGCGTTTGAGGAGGCGCGGGCTCGTCGCCTTGAGCCTGCAGGATGGCCTCCGTCAGTTCCCACCTAACGGGTGCGACGACGCACGACGTGGGGAGGATTGTCTCCGACCCGGGGTTCTGAGCCATGGTCGAAGAGACGAGAGAGGCGCCAGCCTTGATGTTCTGGGAGCCCGGCGAAAAGTGACAGAAAAGTTAAAGCGGGTAAAGAACATCGCCCACCTGGCCTGTCGAGGGTTCAACCTCTTGGCTGAGCGGAGGTACTCCAGGTTCTTATGGTCGGTGAAAACGACGAAAGGGAACCTAGAGCCCTCCAACCAGTGATGCCACTCCTCCAGGGCTAGCTTGATGGCCAGCAGCTCTCTATTCCCAACGCCGTAGTTCTGTTCGGGGAGGACAGTTTATGGGAATAGAAAGCACAAGGGTATAGCTTGGCGGGAGTCCCGTGTGGTTGGGAGAGTACAGCTCCCACCCCCACCTCTGAGGCATCCACCTCTACCACTGAACGGCAGAGTGGGGTCGGGTTGTTGGAGAACTGGGGAGGTTGTAAAGGCCTCCTTTAGGGCCTGGAAGGCCTGCTGGGCAGGTGTGTTCCAAGTGAGGAACTTCGGGTTGCCTCGGTCAGGGACGTGAGGGGTGCAGCGATCTTGCCGAAGTTTCTAATAAAACGCCGGTAGTAGTTGGCTAAACCCAGGAATCGCTGGAGTTCTTTGAGCGTGCTGGGCACGGGCCAGGACAGGACTGCGGCAACCTTGTCGGTCTCCATCTCCATAGTTCCAGCAGATAAGACGTAGCCCAAGAAGGAGACGGAGGGGCGTGAAAGGCACACTTCTCTGCCTTCACGTAACAGGTCGTGTTCTCGCAGTCTCTGTAACACTCTCGAGACGTGAACGGTGTGTTCAGAGAGTGTGGAGGAGTAAATTAAAAGGTTGTCGATGTAGACGACGAGGAAGAGGTCTAGCATGTCCCGGAAGACGTCGTTCATGAATGACTGGAACACCGAGGGGAGTTGGCGAGGCCGCACAGCATCACCAAGTACTCGTAGTGCCCCTGGTGGTGATGAACGCAGTCTTCCACTCGTCTCCCTTGGCGGATGCGTACAAGGTTGTACGCGCTCCTGAGGTCGAGCTTAGTAAAGATCTTAGCCTTACTGACCTGCTCGAGGGACGGTTGGATGAGAGGCAGGGGTAGGCTGAACTTCACCGTAGCCTTATTTAGGGCCCGGTAATCGATGCAGGGGCGAAGCCCGCCGTCCTTCTTGCCCACGAAAAAGAAGCCGGACGCCACCGGGGAGGTGGACGGCCGAATGATGCCTAGACTGAGCGCCTTGTCGATGTAGTCCTCCATGGCTTTGGTTTCGGGTAGCGTTAATGGGTACACTCGGCTCTTAGGGAGTGGGGACCCCGGAAGGAGATCGATGGTGCAGTCCACACTGCGATGTGGGGGGAGACTAACCTGGGTCTTCTCGAACACATCAGCGTAGGAGGAGTACTCAGGAGGGATGGAGACAGGAGACTTCACTTCGGGGCTCTCTACGGAGGTGGAGGACACCGGAAGGGAAATACAATGTGACAAACAGTGGTTGGTCCAGCGCAACAGCTCCCCGTGCGCCAGGAAATGTGGGGGTCATGAAGCTAACCAGGGGTGGCCTAAAACCACAGGGTCTCTAGGTGAGTGCACTATAAAAACTGGATGAGCTCTGTGTGAAACAAGCCCACCTGGAGGGACAATGGCATGGTCCGGAAGGAAATGAGACCCGATCCGAGGGGTGCCCCATCTAGAGAGTTAACTCTGAGAGGTGGCACGACCGGACTGAGTGGGATGGATAGTTTCTGGACCAAGCCATCGTCTAAAAAATGTCCCGCTGCCCCGGAATCCACTAGGGCTGGGGTAGAAAAAGAGACATTGTTAAAACTCAACATTACCGGGAGGGGGTGATACGTCATATAAACAGTACATTGCATTAAAAAACCCTGACAAGCTTCCGACGAACCGTCAAACCGCTCGGGGGGTTGAAAGCTCGCGGCGCTGGGAAATGCGGTGGGAACATCAACGGGTACAGGGAAAGACACAGGTGGAACAGGTTGAAACTGATCGGAAATGGTATGTACCGTTTGCAGTATTTCCTGTATTTGCTGTCCCTGAGCCGTGAGCGCTTGGTCGTGTTTCCCAACCGTAGATCCTTGGGCAGAAAGCGCCGTGCAAATCCGCTCTAGCGAGCTGCGGAGATCTTCAATGGATTCCATTGTGACTGTCTTCTGTATGGTTGGTTATTCTGTAACCCACACAAGAAGAGACAATCACAATGTATAGTCAAACTGCGTTTATTGCAGGCAAAGCAAAAGTACAAATAGGACAAATCCAGAAGAGAGTGGTCGAGGGGAGCGTAAGGTCGAAGCCGGGGAATCAGGATATGGCAACGGGGCAAAACTACAAAAGAGTGGTCGAGGAAAGCGTAAGGTCGAAGCCGGGGAAGTCAGAATAGCAGAACGGGTAAACAAGCGAGTTGAATAGACAGGGGAGCTAGGGGAACACTAGAGCTGGCAAAGCGAAGGGGTAAACTAAACAATAACCAACAAGAGTGAAACGAAAGGGTTGTGATATATATAGGGGAGAAAACGAGCGGTGCAGGTGAAACGAATAACCAGGTGATTGGGACGAGTACAGGTGAAACTAATACTGTGGTGATTTGGAGCGTGCATGAGAGCCAGAGGGGGGTGATTGGGAGTGAGCGTGTGAGCTCGGGGAGCGAGCCTGTGAGCTCGATGAAGCGGGGAGAACTAGAGGAGCGGGGTTCGTTACAGTAACCTAAATACCCAGCCATTGGATTATAGTGAGCCACCTGGAAGAAGGATTCCCGATGGCTCTAAGATACTAATAACTGGGTTGTATTTTCTTTTGTTTAAGTGTCCTGCATCACTCGGTACAACCAATCTTTAATAATCGAAAAATAAGGGTACGTGAGTGTGACGCCAGGCTGGAGCCGTTGACCATCGATAACTCACACCCCCAGCGAACCCCCTGAGGACACGGATTCCCTCTCTTGACATGGAGCAGACATAGATGGCCATGGCACCACCTGTCCAGCCATAGCATCACACGTCACATACCAAGATAACTTTTTACAGAACCCATGCACACATATTTTCCTTAATAAATTCTTAAAATCGGGGGGTTGAGTTGAGATGCAGGGGGGAGAGCGAGAGAGAGGTAAGAGCTTCTGGTTCCCTGCCTCCCTGAAACGCTGCCATGTAGTCCTTGTCCAGCTGGACGGCCTTCTACAGTGATGCCAGGCAGTGGCACTGGACGCACTCTGCCATCCCTCAAGGAAGCTGGAGGTGAACTACTCCAGTGTCACCAGGTCGACGATCTCCAAGGCGTTGCGGGCTCCCTCAGCCAGCAACCTTTTCCGGCAGGCATCCTGGAGCTGTTGTGCAAAAGCAAACGGGCAGCCGTGTTTCCCAAACTTCAGGGACCTGAAACACTGGCGGCTATGTTCAGCACTATGGCCAACCCATTGCACAATGGCCCTATTCAGGTCTTTGTACTCGAGGAAGCTTGCGGCAGGAAGTTGCTGGGCTTCTAGCTGTGCTTCCCCGGAGAGTAGCGTTAACAAGCGGGCTGCCCACTGGTCGGGAGGCCATTCCACACCTCAGCGGTCTTCTCAAGAGGTTGAGGTAGGCATTGGGATCATTGCTTGGCCCCATTTTGATGAGGGTCACCAGCGATGTGGGCTTCAGGGTCGCAGTTACAGCCCCCTCTCGGTCCTTCAGGCTATGGAACACCTGTCGGTCCTCCGCTTGAGCCTGGAGTAGGACTTGGAAATGCTGCTCCTGCTCCAGGTGTAACTCCATGAGGGGCTGGTGTTGTGTTTGCTGGATGCTGGCGAGGGACTTGATGACTTTGCCCAGTGGTGAAGGCTCCATGACAGGAGGTAAGGAGTCAGGAGGCAGAAAACTGTCAACATGAGTATTTATATTACTCTTCAACGTTGTTCATAAAACTTAAACAAAAAAGGCACTCAGTGGGCAAGTAGTCACACACACAAACGAGTAAAGGCTTCTTATCAAGTACACACATGTACAGTGTCTCTACATAGTCTCTCTCTCCCACTCTGATGCCTTGTGTGCCTTTTTATGTCTCCCTCCGCCATCACTACAACAAGAAACAGGTGTAAAAATAATGATAACCCAGATGACGAGCCTTACCGCTCTCTCTCTCTCTCTCTCTCTCTCTCTCACCACACTATTCATTGTTGTATTTTATTTTAATTTTATTATTGACTATTTATTTGTCTTTAGACAAATTCTTATTACTTAAGAACTTGAAACCATTCTTCTATAATTAACATATTAGTTAGTGTTATTATTTGTTGTGGTTTTGAAGCTGGTATTGAGCATCGTCAAATTTCACTACTGACTACTGAAATTCTAGTATTGTGATAATGTATAGCCTTTATTGTACATGCTGCAATAATATGATGAAAATATAGATTCCATTCCATAGGTAGTGAACACCCCTGCTGTAAATGATGGCGCTGGAGGCTTTCCTTTATTTGACTACCATACGCAACATAATACAGAGCCTCCTCCTCTACACAGTGCAGTTTACATTTCTGTTGCAGAAAATTTAGTTGATTGCATAGCTAGACTATTAGGTTGGGCATCGGCTATAATTTTAGAAAAATATTAGGGCTGTCAATCGATTACAATTTTTAATCGAATTAATTACATGGTGTCCCGATTAATTAATCTCGATTAATCGCATATCCAAATATTTGCTGAGAAAGCCCCTTATATAACAATAATTCAATATATAATGATTATTCATATTTATATAAATACAAAATATTCAGATAATTAAAATCCATTACATTCTTAATCATTGATAAGACAATATAAAAAGCGGCTTTAGAATACATTGTATTGTTTACTACCATATTATTAATCATAAGACAATCATTGGCATACAGTTCACAGCAATCCATTTCACAAGTGAATTTGTCAATCAGCTGGAGATTTATTATGAGGGCTTGTTTTAGGACTGTTAATGTACACCTGCGTGAGTGTAACCCGCACAAGAGGAGACAGTCACAATGTAAGTCAAAAACTGCTTTTATTAAAACAATAAAAGCAGGCAACAGTACAAACGGGCAAATCCAGTGAAGAGTCGTCGAGGGAAGCGTAGGGTCAAAAGCCGGGAATCAAAGAGAGTAAAAGGGGCCAAATCCGGGAGAGTAGTCGAGGGAGCGAGGGTCAAAGCCGGGTAAACAGGAAGTATATAAGAGGGGACTAGAGGGAGCAAAAGGCAGGGGAACAAGAGGAATAGGGGCTGGCAAGCTAAGAGAAGGGTCAAAACTAGACGAGACTAGCGGGGGCAAAACTAGACGAGACTAGCGGGCAACAATACGGGGAACTAAATACATACAGGAATCTAAATACAATAACCAACAGGAAACAAACGGAAGGATGGTGTATTTATAGGGGCGAGTGCAGGTGCAAACAATGACAGGTGACGAGACGAGTGCAGGTGTAACTAATGTGTGGGGATTGGAAGCACGTGAGTGTAAGTGGTCATAATGTTCTGGCAGATGAGCGGGAAGAGAGCACGCTCGTGAGTGCATGTGTGTCAGAGGGGAGAGAGCTTACGAGCGAGAGCTCGTAATAGCAAACCGGGCGTGAAAGCCTGAGGGAGGAAAAAGAGCGCACGAGCTCAAGGAGGCGGAGCGAGGAGCGGGAAGCGAGCACGCTCGGAGTGTATGGGTGCGTGCTCGAGGAAGCGGAGATGGGGCAGAGGAGTGGGGTTCGTGACAGTACTCCCCTCTGAATAGGACGGCTCCTGACGGCCACGCTGGGTCAGCGTGAGCTCGAGGGGACAGAACGAGCGCGTGAGCTTGAGGGGACAGAACGAGCGTGTGAGCTCGAGGGGACAGAAGGCACAAAAGGGAAATGAAACAGTCCATGGGGGTCAATGGGCAGTTCAAGACAAGGTCAGGGGGAACATAGTGGACAGGCGGGTGGTCGGGAGGTCTAGGGGGCAGCCATAGGGCAGAGACTGGGTCAGGAGGTCTGGAAGGCAACTGGAGGACAGGGATTGGGTCCGGGGGTCTGGAAGGTGACCACCGGACAGGAATAGGGTACGGAGGCCAGGGAAGAGGCCACAGGACAGGTAGAGGGTCAGGAAGTCCGGGCTGAGCCGTGAAAGGCGGAGCCGTCAGAGGCGGCACCGTAGTTGGCTCAGGAGGTGGGGTCCTGGAAGGCTCCGGAGGTGGAGCCGACGGAGGCTTTAGGGGCGAAGGCCTGGAAGGCTCTGGAGGCGGAGCCGAAGGAGGCTTTAGGGGCGAAGGCCTGGAAGGCTCTGGAGGCGGAGCCAAGGGGGGCTTTAGGGGCGAAGGCCTGGAAGGCTCAGGAAGTGGAGCCCATGGAGGTGGCGCCGTAGGAGGCTCCAGAGGTGAAGCCCTGGAAGGCTCTGGAGGCAGAGCCGAGGGAGATGGCGCCATAGAAGGCTCCAGGAGTGAAGCCCTGGTAGGCACTGGAGGCAGAGCCGGGGGAGGTGGCGCCGTAGGAGGCTTGGGAGGCGGAGCCGCAGGAGGCTCGGGAGGTGGAGCCGTAGAAGGCTCTGGAGGGGGAGCCGTAGGAGGCTCGGGAGGCAGAGCCATAGGAGCCTCTAGTGGCCGAGCCCTGGGAGGCTCGAGAGGCTTGAGGGGGGGAGCCTTGAAAGACTCAAGAGACGAAGCCCTGAGAGGCTTGAGGAGGAGGAGCCCTGAAAGACTCGAGAGGGGGAGCCCTGAGAGGCTTGAGAGGGGAGGAGCCCTGAGAGGCGGAGGAGCCCTGAGAGACTCGGAGAGGCGGAGCCGTGAGAGGCTTGAGGGGTGGAGCCATGAAAGACTCGAGAGGGGACGCCCTGAGAGGCGGAGGAGCCCTGAGAGACTTGAGAGGCGAGCCGTGAGAGGCTTGAGGGGTGGAGCCATGAAAGACTCGAGGGATGGAGCCCTGAGAGACTCGGAGAGGCTGAGCCGTGAGAGGCTTGAGGGGTGGAGCCATGAAAGACTCGAGGGATGGAGCCTTGAGAGACTCGAGAGGCTGAGCCGTGAGAGGCTTGAGGGGTGGAGCCATGAAAGACTCGAGGGATGGAGCCTTGAGAGACTCGAGAGAGGCGGCCGTGAGAGGCTTGAGGGGTGGAGCCATGAAAGACTCGAGGGATGGAGCCTTGAGAGACTCGAGAGGCGAAGCCGTGAGAGGCTTGAAGGGTGGAGCCCTGAGGGACTTGAGGGGTAGAGCTCTGGGAGGCTCGTGAGGAGGAGCCCTAGGAGGCTCGTGAGGGGACCTTGGAGACTCTTGAGGTGGAGCCCGGGAGGGCTCAGAGGGGCGAGCAGAACCCGACAGAGCCGTGGGAGACTCTGAGGGCGGAGCAGAACCCGGCAGAGCCGTGGGAGATTCTGAGGGCGGAGCAGAACCCGGCAGAGCCGTGGGAGACTCTGCGGGACCCTCTGCGGTCTTGAGCACAAGACGAGACTGGGGAGAAGGGGCCCTCTTCCTTCTCTTACGTCTTCGGCCAACAGGGGACGTGGCCATGGGGACGGTCGAGGCTACAGGCCCTGGCTCGTTGGCCGTGGCAGGCATGGGCGCTGGCTCGCTGGCCGTGCCAGGCTTCGAGGCTGGGGCCGTGACAGGCCTCGTGACTGGGGCCGTGTCAGGCTTAGGGACGGGGGCCGTGTCAGGCTTAGGGACGGGGGCCGTGTCAGGCTTCAAGACGGGGGCCGTGTCAGGCTTCAAGACGGGGGCCGTGTCAGGCTTCAAGACGGGGGCCGTGGTGTGGAGCGCTGGTTCAGTGTCTGCCTCCCCCACAGTGAACGAGGAACCAGCGTAAAGTAGGGCGAGGTCAATATACTGAGCCAGGTTGAGGGAGCAGCGACCACCAGGCATTAATGATGAGGTTGGCTCATTCAGTCCACATTGAAAAATAGTCTTCAGAGCCACCTCATTAAAATTCACCTGGTTGGCCAGGGCACAAAAATCCACAACATAATCCTCCAAGGGTTGACTCCTGGCGCAAACACACGAGTCGAGCCGCTGGCTCCACAATGTTAAGGGCGGGGCTATGGGTTACATAACCGCTGCCTGCAAAAAAAACCCTTGGTCAGCGTCCGAAGAGCCGTCAAACCTCTCAGGGGGTTGAAGGCTCACGGCGCTCAGAAATGCGCTGGGAGCATAAACAGGCTCAGGGACAGACACAGGTAGAACAGGGTGACAAAAGTCAAACAAAGTGCTTACCTGCTGTCCCTGGGCCGTGAGTGCGTGGTAATCTCTCCCAGCCGCAAATCCGCGCTCAGAACACGCCACAAAAATCCGCTCTAGAGAGCTGCGCGAATCCGTGGCGTACATTGTGACTGTCTACGGTGTGGTTGGTTATTCTGTAACCCGCACAAGAGGAGACAGTCACAATGTAAGTCAAAAACTGCTTTTATTAAAACAATAAAAGCAGGCAACAGTACAAACGGGCAAATCCAGTGAAGAGTCGTCGAGGGAAGCGTAGGGTCAAAAGCCGGGGAATCAAAGAGAGTAAAGGGGGGCCAAATCCGGGAGAGTAGTCGAGGGGAGCGAGGGTCAAAGCCGGGGTAAACAGGAAGTATATAAGAGGGGACTAGAGGGAGCAAAAGGCAGGGGAACAAGAGGAATAGGGGGCTGGCAAGCTAAGAGAAGGGTCAAAACTAGACGAGACTAGCGGGGGGGGCAAAACTAGACGAGACTAGCGGGGCAACGATACGGGGAACTAAATACATACAGGAATCTAAATACAATAACCAACAGGAAACAAACGGAAGGATGGTGTATTTATAGGGGCGAGTGCAGGTGCAAACAATGACAGGTGACGAGACGAGTGCAGGTGTAACTAATGTGTGGGGATAGGAAGCGCGTGAGTGTAAGTGGTCATAATGTTCTGGCAGATGAGCGGGAAGAGAGCACGCTCGCGGAGTGCATGTGTGTCAGAGGGGGGAGAGAGCTTACGAGCGAGAGCTCGTAATAGCAAACCGGGCGTGAAAGCCTGAGGGAGGAAAAAGAGCGTACGAGCTCAAGGGGGCGGAGCGAGGGAGCGGGAAGCGAGCACGCTCGGAGTGTATGGGTGCGTGCTCGAGGAAGCGGAGATGGGGCAGAGGAGTGGGGTTCGTGACAGTGAGACATTTAAAAAAAAATGTTTTTATTAATGCTTACAAAACTTTTACATCTAGAGCCAAGAGGTATATTAAAACAAACAACAACAAAAAGGAAAATAAATAAATAAACAGTTTAAATAAAAATATCAAATTGTTTACATATTTCAATACACTTTACAGCTTTCTTGTTACTCAAATTGGAAATTGTTCTTAGGTATTGTTGAACCTCTGAATTAAAAATTGAAACTAATGGTTTATAACCACCATACTTACATTTATGAATACTAAACTTTGCCAAAAAAAAAAAGCAGAACATTAATCAAATAATATTCCTTATACATGTCATAGCTAAAAAAAAAAAACATTTTCAAAACAAAGTTGAAAGCTGGGAATGATATGATCTCCAAATCAGGACAACTCCAAAATAAATGAAAACATTTTTCCTCCAGCAGACCACAAAATGTACAGAATATATCGACATACAATAAAATAATTAGTGAGGTAGTACTTATAAATAAGTTTGAAGGAAATTTCTTTGATTTTATTTGTGATTAAATTTTGCACCATCTCAATCCAGCATCAGACATGCTTGTGTAGTGTCTCTGGTGCGTTGCATCATCATCAAGTTACTGTTTCAAGTTAAATATAGTTTAATACTCAATCTTTAAACACATCTTGAGATCCCTTCATTCGCATTTGCGCTCCTTCAAGTGTTTTGCACGCAAGAACGTATTGTTCTGCCTACTGAAGTTTTTTCTTCACTGTATAAACTGTGTGTTGCTCATACAGCTGAAATTTCACTTACTGCCCTCTGGAGTAAACAGGTGGTACTGCAAGCTTGCATTTCTCAGGAATCTTCCTTATTATGGTCCGGTGGGGCAATGCGATTAAATGAGTTAATTTTTTTAACGCGTTATTTTTTGTAAAATTAATTGCACTGAATTAACGCGTTAAATCGACAGCCCTAAAAAATATACAACATAATCTTTGACATGTTACTTGAGCATGTAACTTAAATGTGCTTTTTTTTCTCTCTGGACAAGCCACTTTTTTACATGGACAAGTGAATGACCAATTTATTTGTCTGGAGGACAAGCACATGACAATGCTTAATGTTGAGCCCTGGATCAAAAGTATGCTATAATGGATTTTGTGTTTTGACCATTTGCAAACCGTGTTAAACTCTGTCTAGTTGATGTTATGTGGGTCTGTCTTTTTTGCTGTGTCATCACCATTCATATCTATACAACAATGTGTTTATGATTAAATTACTACTAGAGAACAAAATTGTTTACAAGAGCACAAATTTCTTCATAAATCTAGCCTCTTAATTTTAAAATGCACTAGACTGATGCATTTAACTTTAAAATGTACAACATTTCCTTACAAAGGAGCATGCCCCCGGAAGCCCCTAGATGGTCCAAGGTCCACCTACCACAGTCTCACAAAATCCTGATGGAAACACTTTGGGTCCATTTCCACCCAGTGGCTTTTAGAAAACAATGCAAGGTGGACACATGCATTTGGCATTTGACATTATTTTAAACAATTTTAAAGCAATTTGGGTAAATATAAGAGGACTATTAAAAAAGGATTATAAAGGCTGTTGTAAGAGCCACACTTCCTGCTGCCAGGTGGTGGCGCTATGGCAGCCATCACTCCAACACCTTATCCCTGAGTAATCTTGCTAAATTGCTAATTTGTACTAGAAAATCACTTGCCATTATATCAAACATAGTTGAATGCTATTTGGTTTGTTAATTGAAGCTTAACATTGTGTTTGATTTTGAGTTGCCACAGTATGCAATAGACCGGAATTGTCTTAAGGTCAATATTAAATCAAAAATGGCAAAAAAAAGAAACATCTTTATCTAGAAACTCATCAGACAATTACTATTTTGAGGAATGAAGGCTATACAATGCTTAAAATTGGCCAAAAAATGAAGATTTCATACAAAGGTGTACCCTATAGTCTTCAATGACATAGGACAACTGGCTCTAACAAGGACAGAAAGAGATGTGGAAGGCTCAGATACAAATAAACAATAGGCTAAGTAGATCACAGTCTCTAGTTTGAGAAATAGATGCCTCACATGTCCCCAGCTGACAGCTTAGTTGAATTCTACCCGCTCGACACCAGTTCAACTGTAAAGAGAAAACTCAGGGGTGCAGGCCTTATGGGTAGAATTGCAAAGAAAAAGCCACTTTTGAAAGAGAAAAACAGAAAAAAGTTTAGAGTGGGCAAAGAAACACATATATTGGCAACAGATAATTGGAAAAGAGTGTTATGGTTCTTAACCCAGTTGAGCTTTTGTAGGATCAGCTAGACTGTAAGGTGCATGAGAAGTGCCTCACAAGACAGCCACATCTATGGCAAGTGCTACAGGAAGCGTGGGGTGAAATGTCACCTGAGTATCTGGACAAACTTACAGCTAGAATGCCAAGGATCTGCAAAGCTGTCATTGTTGCACATGGAGGATTTTTTGATGAGAACTCTGTAGTTTAGAAGTTCAGATCTTTTGATAGTAATTTTCATGTTATTAATGTCCTGACTATACATTGAGATCAGCTGAATGCCACTTTGGTGAATAAAAGTACCAATGTCTATCCATAAGAGCTAAATCTGTATATTATTCCAATTATTCCAATTACTGCCAGTGTAGCTGCAAGCAGCAATTAACGGGGTTCAAGCTATTAACGTCCTTTAAGTACAAATGGAACCAATATTAGGTATTAATTAGACAGTCCAAAAGCACCTAAAATAATGATAAAGTGCCTTTACTTTTCAGGACCATATTGTTAGGTTCTACAGAGATATGGGATTTTTTACATTCATGACTGTTATAGTGCCACAAAGAGGCTTTTTTCATGTGTCCTCAGATTGACATCCTACGTAAATGTCCAAAATTGGTGATAATATCTCAAGTTATAACCATTTAAGTAAATGTGGCCACACCCACTTTGAACGCTTTGGCATACCCCTGCGACGATGAATCGAAAGTTTATACTTTTTTTTTAATAATTATTGATAGTGGGACTAAAGAGAATCGCCCTTCACTGTTTTTGTTCAGATCTGGCGAATGGCCTAGGACTAGTTTGAAAAAGTAGTTTTTTTAAATAATCCTAAATATTTAACAAAGAATTTGATTCACAACAATGCTTCTTGAGACACAGTTGTTCAGAATGAGGTAATCTATCATATGGTATGAATAAGGTGTCTGAGTGAAACAGCGGTATATACAACGATTTACACGCATGAAAAACACGATAATGCCTCCTGGTGGCAAATTGTTTTCAAATTTTGCACAGACCTCTTGGGCCAAGAGACAAATAAGCCTACCACATTTTGTTCCGATCTGCCTATTCTAACCCTATCTAATAGTTGCTAAAAGTTGATTGGTCAACCCACCAAATTAATTTATTCGTATCACGCTCCTTTTTAGGGGGTATTTTAGGCATCGTAAAATATTTAATCTTTCTCAAACACAAAAGTCTCCATAGACAACTGCTCGCTGTCCCGTTATCTGACATCTTTTGGGGGCTATTCAAGCTTGAGTCGAGTCTCAAGCCTCGAGCCCCATTTGCCCAGGACTGCGAGTCTTTAGTTGTCTTTAGACTTCTAGTGTCAAGATATGTGTTCAATGTGATATGTTTGTAGCCAAAGACAATGACCTCTGTCTTGTTGTTATTGAACTGAAGGAAGTTTCGGCACATCCAACAGTTAATTTCATTTATGCACAGGCACAGAGTAAATGGGGCTGTAGTCATTTGGCGATAGGGCAGTAGATCTGGGTGTCATCTGCATAGCTATGGTTCACAGTTTGGTTCTTTTTCATAATTTGGCCAAATGGGAGCATATACAGATTGAACAGGAGCAGTACAAGAATTGAGCCTTGTGGGACTCCACATGTCATTAATGTCCAATCAGATTCATAGTTGCCTACATAGTAATCCCTTCCTTCTAGATATGGCCCGAACCATCTGAGGACCATCCCAGAGTGCCCTAATAAGTGATATCAGAACTGCTCCTGTTTCTAAATTTAAGATAACAACATTTCATTGTCTTTTAATCAACCATAGAGCCTTTCCTATATTGTCTTTTTATTGTTCTTGACTTGTTTTTTTTCCTTTTATATTTGTTGTAGTACATCATATTGTTCAACTACTATAGTTTTTAAATTATGCTATATAAATAAAATTGACAGTGACATCACCTTTTCTTAGAAGAAAACCACTGAACCCAATAGGGGACATTTTGACCCCCTTTATGCATTTGTTTAGTTTTTCTTTGGGTCAGCCATTCTAAGGTTAAAAAAACAAAAACATTTTATATAATCATAAGATTGAAGTGGGCCTAACAACTTAATTCTTGGTATACCTCCATTACTAAGAAATAAATAAGGATGAAGTGGAGATAAATAATATAACAGATGAATACATGGATGAGTGGAAGAAAATATATTATATGGGGAGATCAATACCATAAGATTAAGAACCTAAATTTTGAACAGATGGGAATTGCTAATGATTTAATATTATGTGATGATTTTTTTCATTTGGACTTTTCGGTTTATTTAAATGGAAATGCAATTAGGAATTATACTGCCCTAGAAAATAAAAACAGAGTCATGACTGAAATCAGGTCTCTTAGACTTTGATATGTCCTGTGACAGAGTTTGAGTTTCAGAGAAAACAAAGTATGAGTGAAGGAAATTATTCGCAGTTAATACATTTATTAGGGGCTGCAACATAATACATTGGGTAAATTGAATTGTAAAGGCCCTTTTACATGATGACATGAAATACATACATTTTGGAACCTGTATATACATATACACTTGTGTACTTTTTTACCAGTACAAAACTACAGTGTCACAGCATTAGAATGTCTTTATCTCCATCATATAACTGCTAAATAATACTGACCCAAATAATATACTGTAAAGAAATAGAAAAATGACACTTAAAAGTTCAAGTTTAACATTGCAGGTGATAATGATGCTCAAATCCACCTCATGTAGAATACTCAAATGGCACTGAAACAACTAACTCAAGTCACCGATGTTATGGTTTGACAATGGTTTCTCTCTTAAAATGGAATACAGACAATTTATTAATGGCCAGCTAAGGCCTTCAGCCAAATAACAAATGACAATGCAACTGTGTGCACCTGCACAGTTAATTCAGGATGGATTACAGTTCAATGCAAGGCATGGCCAGTTTTTTTTATATAGCACATTTCATACACCATTCAAAGTGCTTTGCATAAAAAAGTATAAAGAAAATATATGATAAAAAGTTAATACAAAATAATTTTGTTTAGCCACCAACATCTACTCGGTTTACTAATTTTACCCATAACTTGTACTACACATAGATAACTAATATTTCTGCTGATGATTCAGTCATTCAGTAAAGAATGGATGCTCCAAAGCATTCAATGCAGAGATTCTTGTCAACTGGTTAAAGGTCAGCATTTCCTGTTAATAGAGAGAAAGATTAATAGCCAACAAAACTATACCTTCAAATCCTACACTGGTGAAATTGTAGCCATATGTAAAATAGTGTTGCATGTTATGTCTGTGCTGTAGTAGTTTCACAGTACCCAAATATATATACTGTATATATTTGAAGCCAAGAAGCAACATATAGTTTGTATTAAAAATGGTGCAAAAAACATTTACATGGCCAGTAAGAAATATTTATGGCAAAAATATATTTTTTATATAGTTAACAATGAAAAGCCAACAACAGCAATGATACAGCAGGTCTTCCTAATGTTCAGAGGTTCGCACAGGATAAGCGATGTCCGTGTACACCGATCAGCCAGATTAAAACCACCTGCCTAACATCATGTAGGTCCCCCTTGTGCCACCAAAACAGCTCTGACCTGTAAAGGCATGCACTCCACAAGACCTCTGAAGGTGTCCTGTGGTATCTGGCACCCATACGTTAGCAGCAGTTCCTTTAAATCCTGTAAGTTGCATTCCTCCATGGATCAGACTTGTTGGTCCAGTACATCCCATAGCTGCTCAAACGGATTGAGATCTGGGGAATATGGAGGCCAAATCAACACCTTGAACTCTTTTTCATGTTCCTCAAAACAATTCTGAACAATTTTTACAGTGTGGCAGGGTGCATTATCCTGCTGAAAGAGGCCACTGCCATCAGGGAATACGGTTGCCATGGAGTGTACGTGGTCTGCAACAATCTTTAGGTAAGTGGTACGTGTCAAAGTAACATCCACATGAATGCCCACGGTCTCCCAGCAGAACATTTGCCCAGAGCATCACACTGCCTCCACTGGCCTTCCTTCTTCCCATGGTGCATCTAGTTGCCATCTCTTCCCCAAGTAAACGACACATCCAGCCATCCACATGATCTAATAGAATAGGCGATTCATCAGAACAGGCCGCCTTCTTCCAATGTTCCACGGTCCAGTTCTGACACTCACATGCACATTGTAAGCGCTTTCATACACCACAAGCTGAGATGCACTGTGTGTTCTCACACCTTTCTATCATGGCCAGCATTAAAAAATGTTTAAGCAATTTGTGCTACAGTAGCTCTTCTGTTGGATCAGACCAGACAGGGTAGCCTTTGCTCCCCAAGTGCATCAATGAGCCTTAACCCTGTCGCCGGTTCACTGGTTGTCCTTCTTTGGACCACTTTTGGTAGGTACTAACCACTGCATACCAGGAACACCCCAAAAGACATGCCATTTTGAAGATGCTCTGACCCAGTCTTCTAGCAATCACAATGTGGCCCTTGTCAAAGTCGTTCAGATCTTTACACTTGCCCATTTTTCCTGCTTCCAACACATAAAATTCAAGAACTGACTCTTCACTTGCTGCCTAATATACCGTGCACCCGTAAAGTCTTCACAAAGCTTCACTTTTTCCACATTTTGTTATGTTACAGCCTTATTCCAAAATGGATTAAATTCATTATTTTCCTCAAAATTCTACAAACAATACCCCATAATGACAACATGAAAGGAGTTTGTTTGAAATCTTTGCAAATGTATTAAAAATAAAAATAAATAAAATCACATGCATGTTCTTAGCAGAACTGCTGTAGTTCAGCCACATTGGAGGGTTTTCAAGCATGAACTGCTTGTTTAAGGTCCTGCCACAGCTTCTCAATGGGGTTCAAGTCAGGACTTTGACTAGGCCACTACAAAACTTCGCTTCTCCTTCAGGATTTTCTGTTAGAGAGCAGGATTCATGTTTCATGTTTATGGCAATTAATTTGCCCTGACCCCAAAGAAGCAAAGCATCCCCACACCATCACACTTCCACCACCATGCTTGACATACAGTAGGTATGAAGTTCTTTTTGTGGAATTCTGTGTTTGGTTTAGGCCAGAAATAACGAAAACAGTTCCACTTTCGACTTATCAGTCCACAGAACATTCTAACTCAATCAATTAAGAATTATGGAGGCCACTGTGCTCTTGGTAACCTTCAATGCAGCAGACATTTTTTGTAGCCTTCCCCAGATCTGTGCTGATCTCTGCAGGCAGTTACTTCATCCTCATGATATGCTCTGATATGCGTTGTCAACCTTATATAGACAGTTGTGTGCCTTTCCAAACCATGTCCAATCAACCACAGGTAGACTCCAATCAAGGTATAACATCTAAAATATGATCAAGACAAATGGGATGCACCTGAGCTAAATTTCAAGTGTCATAGCAAAGAGTCTAAAGGGCCGTCAATCAATTCAAAAGTTTTTGAATTAATTACATATGCTGATTAATCGCAATTAAATCACAAATATCAAAATTGTAATAGAAAGCCCCCATATAAAAATCATTCAATATATAATGATTAAATACTTATAATTACATAAATTATAATATAATATATTGAATAAATATAATTCAGATAATTAAAATGCATAACATTATTGACTGACAAGAACAGCATTGATTAGGCAATTAAACACAAACAATCCATTTTGCAATTGAATCTGTCCAAGTTACACTTATTATAAGGGATTTAAAATGTATTTGCTACAGTCTTCATCAATCTGTCCAAGTACACATGACACAATGTGTAATGGAATATCTAAAGGAAAGACAAAAAGTCAAATACACCTTGCACATGGGTTGCCAACTTTCTTCCAGCCAAATATCTACGGGACATTTTTTTCACTTGATTAACAGACGATTCTAAAACGCCTTCAAATGTACCCTAATGTACGAATACAATGACCTGTCAAAAAAAAAAATTCTATCCATCCATATTTAATTTTCCAATTCCAAAACTTTTACATTTTTTATGTACTGTAAAAATTGAATTTGGTGTCCCATGCCACTGTCTTAGTACACTAAGCAAACATGCCTTATGAGTTTTTATTGTATTACCTTGGATTAAAGTGTTATTTGATAGAGTTTATCACAAGGAAATGGAACAACATCCTCCCTGATTTGTCTCCCTGGTTTTGTAATACAAAAAGCCACATAAGCTTTTATTTTTTTCTGATCGTTGTTTAACTTGTGCATTAAAAGTGTTAACAGTCATTTGGCTGAGTCTCTCTATTCTAGAACGAGTCTGATATATTTAATGTAATGTAATATTAATTACAGAATGGGCAGATTATTCAAAAACTGTAAAAGTTAAAAAAAAAAAGTATTTAAAAAAAAAGAATTACTGAAGTAGAAGTAAAATAATGTTAATAATTTCTTGAGTAAGAAAGTATCGAATTAAAAGAATACTAAAGTAGTAACTAGTTACTTCCGATCTGATTATTATTAACACCTTACGTGCATGGATCATGTTCCTATGGCATCCAATATACCCTCTGTTATAGCGACAGTTTAAAGATGAATATTATGTTATAATTTTTTCACCCTTGTGCTCTAAACCTATATGACTTGAACAAAATTAAGGAGAATTTTAGCCTCAGTCACATTTCAATTCCATTGGTTTCTATTTTTATTTTTAAATTAATGGTGACAGAGAGTGTCAGTCCTTTACATTCTGCCTAAAACCTTGTTTTGCGTTCCAGAGAAGACAAAGTCACAAAGGTTTGGAACACCGAGACTGAGTCTATATGATTCACAAAATATTATTTTATGGGTGAGCTATCACTTTAAAGATGCTTGACAGATTTGGTCGGGCCTGAAAATTCGAAGAAAAGTTTGGAAAAGTTCCTAGTAACAATTACAGTGAAAAATGTAAACAATGTCTAACAGGCTCATTTATATTAATTAGTATTATATTATACATTTGCACGCGTGTTTTATAAAACCTGGTGTATACTCAAGACAGCCGCTTGTTTGCAAGGTTGTGCACGGCAAAAATTACACCTTGCGAAGTTGCCGGAAGTGTGCATTGGCGCCGCAAGCCCTCATTTCGCACGTTGGTGCACACTTACATTTTTGTAACTAGCGGGAAAATTGTGTGTGTGTGTGTGTGTGTGCCACATTAAAAAAAAACAAATGACTTGAGGCAACATTGGTTATTGTTAAACATTTTCATATTCAATGCAAATTTACAAAAACAAACTAAAAAACAAACAATAAAAATAATAAAATTAATAAAAATGAGGGGTTCAAAAGACAAAGATCATTTATCCAAGTTAGATTAAAAAAAATCTGTAATGTTTAACATTGAAAACTGAATGTGACAATGTTTCAAATGCATACAAATACTAAAACGTTCTAAGCTGTTTGGGTGTGAGATGCTAAAATATCAGACAACTTCATCACTAGTTCAGCTCCAATTAAGGTGTACAAATACTGGACAAAGCCAAGCTACAAATCACATTAGCATTGTTCGTCTGACTTAAAAAAGAAAAAAAAAAAAGACTAACAATTTCAATCAGACTAAAGCTTTTACGTTAAAAAGACTATGTGTTGTGTCGTTTCAGTCAGATTGAAATCATACTTTTGAAGTGCATGTAAACTTACTACATGTGTAACTTGCAGTAGCTAAAATGAACACCTTTACAGTACAGATACACTTACAGGGATTTCACAAAGTTCATTTCAGTGGAAAAAAGGGAATTATTGTCCAAAGGCAATTTAAAACATGCTTTAAAAGTCTTTTTTCCTCAAAAAGGGCAGATTGTGATGGCTGTCCACACTAATTTTATTTGAGAAAAAGGTGATCAAAACTTAAACAGGCGGACTATTTTTACAAAAAAATTTAAATATATAAAAATCACAGAGATGTCCATTTGTAAGAGAGAAACATAGAATTTGTGTTTATGTAAATTAAGACAACATGATTTATTAAAAATGTGTTATTGATAGTAGGTCATAGAGGTCACTTGCACAGCATTGTTTCTGGTTAGTCTGATATGTGGCTTATTAATGTTTATGTACAGCACTTTAGTCAGCACTTGCTGTTTTTAAATGTGCTTTAGAAATAAACGATTGATTAATCACTTTTGTGTTAAATATATTTATGCAGATATAGCTAATTGTGTCCTATATCTGATTGGAAGTATGCAAAATATTGCACTGCAGTTTCATGAAGGAATCTCATTTAGTTCTATACATTAATCTGAAATGCATAAATTACAATTAACAAGACTCTGACTTTGTTCGCCCACTAAAAAACCCTGGCCGCTGTCTGTGATAGAATTTTTATGTTATAATTTTGTTTTTGCAGAAATAACTCAGTTTTGGCTTGAATAAAGCCCTTCTGTGAAAATGAAGACTCGAGGGTTAAAGCAGACCTCATTGCGATGATAACTGCATAAATAATATTATAATATTCAATCTTATGATAATAGTACAGCTGTCAAAATTATTGCGTTAACCCATGCATTAATTAATATGATTAATGCATTATTTTTTTAACCACTGTTAACACATTCATTTATAAATGAATCCCAGACAAGATGTTTAACTAACGAACACCAGAGTGCTTTGGCCAGGCCAGTGGGATCTCTTAAAATTATTACATCCATAAAGTGTGGACAAACCATCCCAGATGTGTTTGACTTAATTTTTTATGCTGAACACAGAGTTAAAGAAAAATATCTCCGCTCTGTTGGTCCATTCAATGCCAGTGAACTTTGAAGCACAAAAAAGCACATAAGGGCAGCATAAAATTAATCCATACAACTCCAGCGGTTAAATCAATTTTTTAGAAGCGATATGATGGGTCAGAAACAGATCAATACTGAAGTCCTTTTTTACTCTAAAAGTCAACATTCACATTCTTTGTGTCTCAGAAAACATAATGCGATTAACATCAATTAAATTATTGATTTAATTGACTGACGGCTCTGAATAATAGCCATGAAATTCAACCCTATTTGTATTGGGATGTGGCTAGCGCCACACCATATTATATAATTAAGGTATACAAGGTTAAATGTACCAGTAAGAGCTCTGCCCCCTTCTTACTGATCGATGGAACATAGTCTGTGATTGGCTGAGGGTTTTGTGGGCTGAAGCTCTGACGAAACACAGTAGCATCAGTAGGCCACTCCTCTTCAGACGGCAGGCCAATCACACTGTGGAAAGTCAATGAACACTTTTAATATGCTTTAAACAAGTAAAACTAAACTTTCAGCTTTAAAAAAGGTATAGCTTAACCTCTTGAATAACACCGCAAGATTCATTCATGAGCATTTGTATAAATATACATACGCAAAAATCTTCCCCAGCTGATCCATCTCTGATTCTCCACAGAAGAGTGGCCTGAAACAAAAGACAGTTAATATCAGCAAAATATCAGAGTTCTATCTGATATACAAAACCAGCTGCCATCAAAAGCTTGTTCTGTTAACTCACTCATCTGCCAGCAGAACAGGTAGGCAGAGTAAGCAGGGGAATATAGCAGAAGGCAGGAGACAAAGTGATGGTAAAATAAGCAGAGTTTATTGAATAATCTTAGTTGCGTCTTTCTCAATGCTCAGTCTGCCCAGCACAAGATCAACAAGTGTTATTATACCAAGCAGACAATGGAAAATTACTGCTTTACAAAATTGTCCCATGATGAACTCTTTATCTCTAAATTTTGAAGACAATAAAGCACACAACATAAGATTAAACAGAAATAAGATTAAACAGAAATAATAATTGCATAGCAAGAGAAAGATATAAAAAGACTAGTATTAAGTAAAATTTTATACATAAAATTAATATAAAGAATATGAGTAAGAATATAAAAGAAAATAATGAATAATGAAATAATTAAAGAAACAAATGAAGTACAACACAGATTTATGTTTGCTCTCTTGAAGCCACGCACACACACCAACGTTGCTTTTAAACTCAAATTAATCATTAGAACCTTCAAAAAGAAAATTAGTTTCACTCACAGATCAAACTATATTAATAGTGTGTGAAATCCACACACACACACACACACACACACACACACACACACACACACACACACACACACACACACACACACGTCGCATTAAACAAATATTTTCCATCATTGACAGGGTTTTTTTTTAGCAGTGACTGAAAAATCAGAAGGCTGTTCGCCATTATAACGGATTACATGGAGGGTGATCTATTCTAACTCGTAACTGTAATTCCCGCCATGGTGGTGAGTGCGCATATTAATTAGCTATTATCTAGTATTGTCTCGTCTTTGATCTCAGTGCATGACGTCTTTGTCCTGTGTAGCTTTAGTCACAGCTACATACAATTGTAAATATGTCATGGCAGCTGAGTGTGAAAGGTTTCTTCAAACAGCCAAATATTTGTGACGTTGTTGATAAAAGATTTGAAAAAAAGAGGGGCTGATGCAGATGTGGTGGAGGATGAAGGACAAACAACAGACAACGTTTATCAGTCACCGGCAGTTAATGTTGCATGGCAAGCAAGTGCAGCAAGGAGGTCAGGAGGGAGTACCCAGTGGGAGCAGGAGTTCACGTGGTTGAAAAAGTAAAAAAAAAAAGTTCTGCGACATCTGCATAAAAGCTAACATGAGTAACGGATTTGTCCGAGGGTGCACGATGCAGAAATTGATGTGCAGATCTTTTCAGTTTTGCGCACAGATTACATTGCGGAGGTCACCAAATCTATCGGAAAAACATCCCCTTTGGAGCATGTGTGCCTCTTCGCTGACCTCGACACCGTACTCAATGCATCTCGCTATCCGGGTCCTGACAAAGCATTGAAAAGCTATGGGCTCACAGAGGGGTGCGGCTGCGCCACTGATGCAGGAGGAGCACATGCTGTGGGATTTCCTCCCGGTGAAGCAAGTGCTTGCATGATCGGGAAATCCCACGTTCAGAGAGTCCTGCAAACTTTTGATAGCTTCCCTGGAAGAAATGTTTCCCGACTTCAAAACTTAGGCTGAAGCAGCGCTGGTAATTCCAGTCTCCAGTGTGGCAGCAGAGCGCAGGTTCAGCCTCCAGAACCAAATTAAAACTGCCACGAGAAGTTGTCTGTCCGAGGCAAAGACGCAAAATCTAATGACAATTATCTCAGCATCAGTCTCCCTTGAATAATTTGATTGCACCCGTCGATGCGGACCAGGAGAAAGATTGGAGTTGTCGATTGAGTTTTGTTCAGTTAATTTTTTGTGTGGTGTTCATAATGCCACTTTATTAGGTACACCTGTACATCTACTTGTTCATGAGATAATCTAATCAGCCAATTGGGTGGCAGCAGTGTAATGTATAAAATCAAGCAGATATGGGTACGGAGCTTCAGTTAATGTTCACATCAACCATCAGAATGGGGAAAAATGTGATCTCAGTGATTTAGACCATGGCATGATTGTTGGTGCCAGACAGGCTGGTTTGAGTATTTCTGTATTTCCTGGATCTCCTTCCATGCACATCAGCCTCTAGAGTTTACTCAGTATGGTGGCAAAAAAACAAAAACAAATTCAGTGAGCAGCAGCTCTGCGGACGGAAATGCCTTGTTCAAGAGAGAGGTCAACAGAGAATGGCCAGACTGGTTTGAGCTGACAGAAAAGATATGGTAATTCAGATAAGCACTCTGTATAATTGTAGTCATCAGAATAGCATCTCAGAATGCACAACGCATCGGCCCTTGAGGCGGATGGGCTACAACAGCAGAAGACCACATTGGCTTCCACTTCCATCAGCCAAGAACAAAGTTGAAGGCTGCAGTGGGCACAGGCTCACCAAAGCTGGACAGTTGAAGATTGGAAAAACTTAGCCTGGTCTAATGAATCTCGATTTCTGACGAGGCACATAGATAGAATTTGGCACTAACAGCATAAATCCATGGACCCAGTCCAGGCAATTGGGGGTGGTTTTATAATGTTCTTGTCACACTTTGTGCCCTTTAATCCCAATCCATCATCGCATGAATGCCAAAGCCTATTTGAATATCGTTGCTGACCATGCTTCATGACCATAATTTACCGGTCTTCCAATGGCTACTTCCAACATGATAATGCACCATGTCACAAAGCAAATGTAGTCTCAAACTGGCTTCAGGAACATAAAAGACACTGTTGTTCAGTGGCCTTCCCAGGATTTATAGTGTCGAAGGCAGTACTAAGATCTAAAAGCTCTAGAAGAGAAATGCAGCCACGATCAGATGATAAGAGCAAGTAATTTGTAACTCTGATAAGTGCATTCTCTATTCTGTGATGGGGCCTAAATCCTGACTGAAATTTTCCACATATACCATTACACTGTTACAATGAACATAGTTGGAGGACTCTACATTTTCTAGTATTTTCAACATAAATGGGATATTTGACATCAGTATATATAATAGGGCTGAAACGATTAATACTAATAATTGTCAACAAATTTTTGTAAACACTGTTGAAATTTAACTGTTTATAACTCTTTCAAGATGTACAGGCTCACGTTTTAAATGGTCAGTGCTTTGTATTTTAGATAATTAAAATAGCAACAGATCCAGTGAAACAAATGGAGGTTGAGTGAGTGTTTTTACATTTTTACATGCAATTCAAAATGTGCCATTATACAACGTAAGAGTGAACTAAAAGACTAAAAATAACACATTTGTACTTTTCTTTTACTTGGAATGTCAATGTTCAGGACAAAGGCAAAATGGTTACGGTCTCTTTAATAGGGTTTTATCGCACGATACAACATTGAAGGCACCATTGTGCCATTTGTTTCATTGAGTTAAATCTTTGGAGAGCTGTAATGTCTCATTGTTCTCATATCGTGTCATGCGGTTGCATCTGTATTCATTTACTTCAAGTATTCTGTTATTTTGTGACAAAAAATAATTTTGCTATTATCATTCTGCACTGCTAGGGAAGAGGATTTCAGAGATTAATTGATTGAGATTGTGATACTGCAGTCGGTATTATAGTTGTGATGATTTACCTGAGGCACGTTCATCCATTAAGCTATTATAGGCCGTAAGGTGAAGACGCTTTAGGTTTAATCCCGTTCCCATATATGGGGCACTAAATTCTTTTCATTCTAATAAAAAGATCTATTGTTTTTGGGCGAGAAAATAAAAGTTCTCCATGTGTAACCCTGCACTTTACTTTTTATTACGGTTTAAATTCGGCAATAGTTCTTTCCTCGCGTAATCATATTTGATCACCAGTGATGAGGCTTCGCGGAACAATCGTCCCGCTAGATCAATAAGGTGGCCGCTTTTTTGGGACGACAGGTAAACATTAGTCCAAGATGTCTGCGCCCTTGTTGTCAATATAGAGTAGTGAAGAAGAGGAAATTACGGCCAGACCTCCTTCGAAAGTCCATAAAAAGTATTTTAAACAATGCTACATGCATCTCACGTCCATAAAGAAAGAAGAAACAAAGGATTTTACACGCACACGGAGGGATACATCCAGAAACTGCGTCAAACAGTGGCTTGGTTTGCAAGGTGAGAATCAGAGAATAGCTGAACATACAAACATTGTCTAGAAATCGAGTTTGACAATGTTCCCGAAGACGCTGGGTTTCACTCCACTTGCTACAGGCGTTTCATTGACAAAAAGCGCTTGGATGCGGCCGAGAAACGGGCCACACAGCGTCCTGAAGCTCAAGATCAAGACCAGTCTGTGCCATCGGGTAGTAATGTCAGTATCGCTACAGTTGAATAATGTCTGACAAAGAAACTTAGGTCCAGGACCGGCCTGCCAGTAGCTTGTGCTGGTCCTGTGCTCCCTGCCTTGTGCATAATTTGTAAGAAAACGGACAAGTACATTACTGTGGGAGGCAAATGCCAGAAGGACCATCTTTCACAGGCAGAAACGTTGTCAGCAGGTAGGTAAAAACAACATACACACACACACACGCAGCACACACACACACACACACACGTTTGAACTTTTATTCCCTTATGCTAGGTACCATGGCTAACTTTCAATTACAATTACATAATTTATGTAATGTTTATTTTACAGTCAGAGACAGATTTGCATTGTTTTGCATACAGCTACAGCCAGAACACTCTATTAACACAGTTTTTTATTAGTTTAATTAGTTTTTATTTATTTATTTACAGGCCAGTTGCTGAAAGCTGCTGAGATGAAGGAAGACACTAGCATTCTTGTGAATATTCGAGACAAAAACTGTGTGTCTCCGGAGGTGAGATACCACAAGTCCTGTTATACACCAGGTTCTTGACAAAGTCTAGTTATACACCAGGTTCTTGACAAAGTCTAGTTCATCAGTTACTGGGACCTCAGAAGAACTGTGAGTTATTAATATTTTATATTATTAAATAATAATTCCCTCACATTTTTCACATTTCAAAAGTAAAGCATTGACCATCTACACTCACCTAAAGGATTATTAGGAACACCTGTTCAATTTCTCATTAATGCAATTATCTAATCAACCAATCACATGGCAGTTGCTTCAATGCATTTAGGGGTGTGGTCCTGGTCAAGACAATCTCCTGAACTCCAAACTGAATGTCAGAATGGGAAAGAAAGGTGATTTAAGCAATTTTGAGCGTGGCATGGTTGTTGGTGCCAGACGGGCCGGTCTGAGTATTTCACAATCTGCTCAGAAACAACCATTTCTAGGGTTTACAAAGAATGGTGTGAAAAGGGAAAAACATCCAGTATGCGGCAGTCCTGTGGGCGAAAATGCCTTGTTGATGCTAGAGGTCAGAGGAGAATGGGCCGACTGATTCAAGCTGATAGAAGAGCAACTTTGCCTGAAATAACCACTCGTTACAACCGAGGTATACAGCAAAGCATTTGTGAAGCCACAACACGCACAACCTTGGGGCGGATGGGCTACAACAGCAGAAGACCCCACCGGGTACCACTCATCTCCACTAAAACAGGAAAGAGAGGCTACAATTTGCAAGAGCTCACCAAAATTGTACAGTTGAAGACTGGAAAAATGTTGCCTGGTCTGATGAGTCTCGATTTCTGTTGAGAGATTCAGATGGTAGAGCCAGAATTTGGCGTAAACAAAATGAGAACATGGATCCATCATGCCTTGTTACCACTGTGCAGGCTGGTGGTGGTGGTGTAATGGTGTGGGGGATGTTTTCTTGGCACACTTTAGGCCCCTTAGTGCCAATTGGGCATTGTTTAAATGCCAACATTTCTAAAGAATGCTTTCAGCACCTTGTTGAATCAATGCCATGTAGAATTAAGGCAGTTCTGAAGGCGAAAGGGGGTCAAACACAGTATTAGTATGGTGTTCCTAATAATCCTTTAGGTGAGTGTATATTGTTGATTTGTCTGTAAACACAGTCTTGACTGCACAACTATTGCACCAGTAATTCAAAATGATTTTTCTTTTGTGATTTGTTAAGGTAGAAGATACTAGAAATAATTTTCTTGCTGAATAATAATTAAAAAAAAAAAAAAAAAATCTCAAATCACTTTGTCAGGTTTCGATTTGATACTATTTATACTACTACATTTAAAATTGAAGCCATTGTGCAATAGTTATGGCACATAAAGTAATACATTTTTTCTGTTTTTAATGCGTTTTCTTTTCAGAAATGAGCCAACCTTCGATGCCAGCTATAAGATCTTCTTTGAGAGGATCATCCGCCATAGAATAATTGTAAACCAAGAGGTGTTGACAATGACTCCGCTAAGAAGGATCTTTTTAAATCTGGTGAAAAAACATGAAGATCTTGATGCTTCAAACTACAAGTAATTTGAATACCACAAGTGTCTTTGGCATCTTTGGAAAGAACGTTTATGCAACATTCTTTTTCTAACAAAAATGGAATTCATAATAATCATAATCATATTTTATAACATGTAGAATCTGTTAACAGTGTATTTTAACTTAAAAACAAATTCAGTGTGAATATATCTTTATTTATACCATTGTGATCATCTTTCACTCTGTCTTTTTGATTCAGGCAGGATAAATTGAAGAGGAGGTTGGCCTGTGATTTCCCCCAGCTGGTGTTTCACTCCCCCAAGAAGCGCAACATAAGTGAGATGGTTTTCGTTGAGACATAGTCTGCAGATAAGCTGATAGACGGGCTACCTCATCCATCAGGTACAGAAACAACAGAGTCAACTGAGGTAAAATAGCCAAAGTGACTGTGAAAACAGGGCTAGTGCAAAAGCTGGTCCACAAAGACCAACTTCAATGGCCTCCATCAATACTGCAGAGGACACAAGGACATTTTACAGTGCAGCATTAATATTAAAGATGCTTCTGTGTGACACTCCCGGTATGAAATGCCCGTGGCCACCCACATCATATGACTTAAATGTGAGCGAGGCAAAATCTGTCATGCCAATTGAACTGTACAATCTGATTTCCTGGATTATTGGTGCAACTGAGGAACCAACACTGGCCCACTATGTTGATATTCCAGATGATTTGAACCTAAAAGTGATATCTATCTGTCAAGACATTGTGTATCTTGCATCTAAGGGCCAGAGGCAGACCCCTAAATCATTGCGTCTTGGTCTAACGGTTCGCCATTTAACAGGTTCATCACAAATTGTGTCACTTCTAAATAGACTAAGACATTGTGCATCATGGGACACAGTTGTCAGTCTAGACACTAGCCTTGCCCAACTTCAACTAGTAGAGGGCAGAGACAAAATACCAAAGGGATTCTCTAAGAAGGTTCCTACAGTACTTGTGTGGGACAATATTGACTTTGGGGAGGAGACACTGTCAGGTCGTGGAACTACCCACCACACAAATGGGATTATGCTGCAAAGTTCTGTAGTTGAACCTGTGTCAACAACAAACAGACAACCTCTACAGAAGGGAGTTTCCCCCTAGCATCCCTGTAGAACAGTACCATCAGTCTAAATGACAAGGACCACAGAACTTGTTTCTTCAGGAAAGTGTTCCATTACAGGCGGACATATACAAATTGAACATGGTGTCTGCTGTACAAACTGAACTGGCATATGTTTTTGTAAAGTCCATAGATGCTGAAAGATGCACAATACCAAGCTGGACAGGTTTCCATACATTCTCTGAAAGGTATAATGTGTGCCCCTTCACCCGTTGGTGGCACAAATGGATGGCACCTCGAGGATGGTGAGTTAACAGTGACCTGGATGACTAGAAATCCTGCAACTGAAAGTGTGTTGCAGGCAGTCCACTGCAGTTGCAAGCATAGCAAATGTGAGACTGGAAGATGTTCCTGTATGTCTGCAAGACTGTCTTGTACTGATTTATGTCGGTGCCAAAATTGTGCAAATGTTTCACAGGAAACAGAAGAAAGACCTACATGGGATGATGGCTCTGATAGGGATGATTCCGATGAGTAAATATGCGCTGTGTTATAATTTAAGGTGATTTTGAGCTGTAAAGAATCTGTTGTAGAATTGTAATTTTTTTTTGGCAGCATTCAAAAATAAGGGGACAGTGTAGCATTTCGAGTCATTTCAGCCAACTTGGGCCAAAGTGTGCTTATATTTGTATTTTTCTGTGATTACACAGTACCTACTGAAATTTGTTATGTATAAAACATCACAGTTTTGCTAAATTTATAATGTTTATGTTTAATTTTGCTTAGTGCCAATCCGTGAAGTTGAAGCATATTTTCTACAAATGTGCCATATTTCATGGTCTACATTCACACTTGAGTATATAATGCACCAAAACCTGTCTCAAGTGTTTAGGTACATGTATAAATGTCATTTTGAGAGAGATTTTGTGTTGCTAAAATGTATATAAATAAAGTTACAAACAAAACCAGCAGCATAAGATTTTCGTTTTTTCCAATTCAAAATTATATACATTTATGGATTGTGACAAAAAACTGCAGAGTATTTTTCAGAGAACTTTTAACATAAAGTCGATAATGGTTTTGTCTATGCAAAAATTCATTTAAAAAGTAGTGCCCAGGTGTGGGAACGAAAATCATTTTCTAGCCACTTTTTCCTAGTTCACCTTATGGCCTATTAGTAGCCTATCTGTTGTCGATGGACCTTCTGTGATCCTTCCTGCGTTTTCAAGTGAAGCAGCACAACATCAGCAAAAACAGTTTAGTCTCTCACAGGCTACTCTCTCATTTGTTTGGGTTTGAGATGATAAAATACAGACTGCGTGAATGGTGTAAAATCGCTTGAATGTTCAAACTGTCAAGCCTTAAACACATACAATTGACAAACCTTTGTGAAAACACTAGCAAAAGTGATCTCGTCAGAAACAACCCTGATATTACATCAGTATCGGAAGTATTGATACTTTAGTATCGATCCACCCATCCCTACTTTCTTCAGACATATGTTCCATGTTTGTGTGATAAGATTTCGCAGAGTTTCGCTTCATTTTTGTGATGTGTTTCAGAAAGATGCTTGCAGAGAGAGAGACGGCTGAAAGTGCACCCTGTTATTTTCTTTATTTTACAAAAGCACAAGGTTTTGCTGTTATTGTGAGTGAACACAAATAAAAGTAGACCCTTTATAGTTTTATAGTCTTACATTTATCTCTATAGCCAAAAATTACGCAGTATTTTAAGTTGTTTCTGCGGTTATGAGGAAAAATGCGCCGGCGCGTCCGTCGAGCCATGACATGATGACAGAATTCAATATAATGATACCTGATTTCTCTCTCAACAGTTTGTTCACTGGAGACATAACAGACTTGCCAAGATATCATGTATTTTGACATTTTGTTTTATGTATTTGTCCGTTCAAATGCAAAAGGAAGCGAAAGCGGTCTCCTGTGTGCGTGCGTTGTCTGACGTGACACTCTGTGTCACACAAAACAGCTCGCAAGCATTGATTTGAGTTGTTTTGCCTTTTGTTGCACTTGAATGGTGTAAAAATCGCTTGAAATTTCAAATGGCAAGCCTTAAAACACATACAATTGACAAACCTTCGTGAAGACACAAGCGAAAGTCATCTGACTTCATGGTCGTGTATTGTTTCTCAAGCCAACATATAATAATAAGCTTAAATAGTAGATCAGTAGGTTGGCTATTTCAAGCCAACCTAATTCATCTGTATCTATAACTAATGGAGCAGTTCTGTATACCGGCCAAACCTTCCTCCCACAATTCCACAGCCCAGGCCTCTCTGATATGACCCGTTTCTGCTGGTGTCGCAATAGTGACAAATTGGGAGATCACTTGCTTACATACTTGTGAGAGAAGTAAATCATAAAATATTTGACTCTTTGGTTTGATTGTGAATTCTGGGATACGCTCCCGTGCAAAATGCCTGACTTGAAGGAAACGATAAAAATGTTGAGGAAGGTGATATTTAGTTTGAAGCTGAGAAAATGAAGCAAATTTATTACCATGTATAAATCACCAATCTAACACAGCCCTCTCCCCCAGTCCAGAAATACTCCATCCATCAGTGCCGGCTTGAACAATTGATTGTATGTTATAGGGGTGTGTATGGAGACATTTACCAATCCAAAGGATTTTTTAATATAATACAAAATCCTCAGGGAATTTCTGAGAATGAAGTTATTACCAACTAATTTGTAGGAGAGCTGTGCTCTGGAAAGGAACAACACAGGAGAGCGGTTTCTGAAAGTAACATGGATTACATTTTTAACCAGAGTGGGGAGACATCAGACTGGTCATCATCGGGAAAGTGAGAGCCCTTGTGTTATAAAGGCTCCTTTGATATGGACTTTTATTCTGAAACCGTAGCCATGGTAACAGTCCCGCAGTGAGCATTATAGCTAGTTGAGCTGCTGCTATCGGCTGTGTCTGTGTGATCTATGTGAGCTGTTATCTGAAAAGATGTTTATTCCGGTTTGTTCGTGATGATTGATGCAGATGTAACATCCAGATGTTAGTAATTGACCTCAAAGTGAGTCTTTTTTATCATATTTGTGTTAACAGATGGATTTTGATGGAAAATGTATTCAAAAGCAGACGAACATTACTAAATGAGAATCTACCTGGTGTAAATCCAGTCTGATCAGGATATATGATTGTTGAGACATGCCTACATAATTTTGTGGCCAAAACCTTAGTTATCACCTTCTGGTCACAATTCAAAAGAGCGATTGGTCTGTAGCTTGCAGGGTCGGTCACTACTTTCCCATCTTTAAGAGCAAACAAATATTAGCTTCATAGAGTGAACTGGGCAGCCTCTAATTTTTCACAGAGTCAGTCACCTTTCTTAACATGAGAGGGACTATTTTTCCATGAAACACCATCAAGAGCCAAAACCATCTGAGCCTGCCACTTTTCCAGAGGGGAATGCTAAGATAGCTACCTGGAGGTCCTCCTTAGAGATTGGGATGTCAATGTCATCTCTAGATATGTCATCTAGCTGTGGAATATTTAGGTTAGTGAAAAAATGACAAAAGTCTGCATCAGTGGGCTTTACTTTACTGGAATATAGTTCCTTATAAAAGTCTCTAAAACAAACATTTCAACAAACTGTTTCGGGTCAGTAACCAAAGCACCTGTTTTAGATTTTATCATATGGATGGCACGATTAGCTTGCTCTACTCCAAGATGACTTGCTAATAAACACTCTGGTTTATCACAGAGTTCAAAATATTTCTGTTTAAGCTTTGGTAATTGTCTGCTAACACATTTATATAGGATAGTATTATATTCATATTTTAATTTTAAAATCTTAAAAATCCGTGTTTTACGAAAAAAAAAACAAAACAAAAAAAAATTCTGTCAGTATTTGGGGCATAGATGTTAAGCATTGTTACTGGAAAGGAATTTATATGACCTGAAATCATTATGTATCTGCCATAAGTGTCTGCTGTCATAGTTAAGGCAAAACGAAATATTTTTAATAGCAACCCTACTGGCCTTACAAGTAAATGCGCTTGAAAAAAACAGAGAGATCAAATATGCTCTAAGACTATGCTGTTTGTTTGTGCCAATGTCCGTTTCCTGGAGAAATATGATGTCTGGCTTCAGTGATTTGAGATGAGAAAAGACGCAACATATTGTGATTACACGGCCGAGGCCCTTCACATTCCATGAGACTAGTGTTAAATTGTTATTGAAGCTGCTATGTACAATACTGTCAGGTACTGACATTAAAGCTGAAATAAAAACAATCTGGTGTGTTCCCCAAAAAACACAAAGGACAGTAAAAAAAAACACATACATACCACACATTACAGTGTGCAACAACACACTAACTAACCCCTGAACATGTTCCCTACCAATCCACAAAGTGCCTCCCCAAATGAAGCACGGGTGTCCCTCTAATTTGCCACTATTTGCACATGAGGTGACTAGCCTCTAAGCAAAAGTAGCTACAAGAAGCTAGCACAGCTCTGCTGCCAATCGTGACTGAAGTTATATAAAATAAGTTGACAGTTTAAAAAAAATAAATAAAATAAATTCCAATTCTCTGAACTACAAAGAGTCATGATGAAATGTGATCAGCCCTATGTTTGAACGCACAGAGCGGCATGTCTTTAGGGTATGGTCTTTAGGTCAGTGTTCAGAAATAACATTGCCTCACCTGGTGTGGTGAAAAGCTTGAAGTGGCCTTTGTGTTTGATGCAGAGCTTTGCAGGAAAGAGGAGACTATTTTCCACTATGCTCCCGTAGATCACCCAACACACCTCACTGAATTCCCGTCGTTGCCGCATCACATCTGGTGTGTAGTCCAGGAAAATAAGCACCTTGTTGCCTTTATACTCCAGCTCGCGCATTCTCCGGAGTCGCCATATGAGCTCCTTCTCCCGATAAAAGTGAACCCGTGAGATAATGGTGCAGGGCTTGGCTCCCACCGGAGGTGGCGGACGCAGGGTCCAGTGTGCCCGGTCGATAATCACCGTAGACTGGATTAACTGGATAAACCTCCACAAGAAGTTTTGGTATCAGAGACTAGATAAATTCCATTGGTTTACCCCCTTCTTCTAGCTCAGGTATGCTGATAATTTTAATATGGTCACGGCGTGACCGGCCCTCGAGGTCATCCACCTTGGATTTGAGTGCGCTGTTCTCATTCTTCAGGCTGGAGAGTAACTTTTCCAAGCAGCTAATATGGCTTTCCTGCTCCAACACCTACTCCTCAGTGGACTCTACCTTCTCCATCAGCTCCTTCTGGGAGCTTTGTACGTCCTGGAGGGTCTGCTCCAGTTTATCAAACCTATCATTAATGTGTTTGAGGACCTTGTCAGAGACCTTCTCACAGATCAGCGGCTAATCTCCAGTGTCGTCACAACCTGTAGCTTGACCGTGAGCTCGACTGGGAGAGCCGCCGCTAGCATTGCTAGCATTAGCTTAAGCTGGTCGGAGCGACTCTGTGTCTTTGGGCTTCTTATTAGACATGTCGTCGCTAAAGTCAACTAACCGGAACCCAGTATGTCAGGGAAGTTCCCGAGGCAGATGAGATCCATCAAACTATTAAATATAACGATTGGCATGGAGGAGCTTCTGGAAACACATCAACTCCATGTGCTGCTCACTAGCGCTCCCCTAGGATAAATACTTTTGATTGAATAAGACATGATAAAATATGATCACCTTGACTGTGTTGCTTCACATGTGACTGAACAACGACCAGAAAATTGTTATCCTGGCTGGCTGGCTACACTTGATATTATATTACCAGTTAATGGCTAGAGGATAATTTGGGGTGATCATACACACACAAAAAAAAAAAAAAAAAAAAAACCTTTATTGAATTCAAGTATCATTTTGGGTGGTAAAATATATCTGTTTAAAATAATTCTACACATTTTTTGTAAATTATTGTAATTGTTGTTGACTTGTATGTGTGTTATTGTTATTAGTCATGTCATTTCCTTTTTTCTTTTATTGTTTGTGGTATGTTTGCTTTTAACCATTAAACACGCATAGATATCACCTCTGGGGTGCATTGGGTCCAGTGATTGTTCTGAACACCTTGATTATCTAATGACGTGCTGAACGCACTTGAGTGGTTTCAAGAGCATTTTGAACTTGATCTGATGACTCACTTGCGTCGAAACATCTCAGCAAAGATGCACCCAGTGCTCCAGATGTCTAAAGGTGTGGCATAGGTGGTCTGGAGCAGAACCTCAGGTGAACGGTACCACAATGTCACAACCTGAGCACAAAGAGAAAGCATAAAATTAGTGTTTCACAAGATGTATGTGCTTCATAATGTGTTGACAATATATGATGTGTCTTACCACAGGTGTGAGCACCATATGAAAGCTGTAGATTCGTGCCAACCCAAAGTCTGCCAGCTTCACCTGCCCTCTGCTAGTAACCAGGATGTTTTCTGGCTTCAGATCCCGATGGAGAACTCTGTTTGAATGCAGGAATGCCAAACCACACAACAACTGCTTCATCAAGTCCTTCAACAAAAAAAAAAACAAAAAAAATTGATTATACAAAAACGTTTTGTAAATTAGGCACAATAATATGCCTAATGTACATAGAAGAAGAAAAAATGCTGAAAAGAATGACAATACTCATGGTTAAGCCATTTTTGCAAATAGCATTTGCTTTGATATTTTGTTACATAGTGTAAAGCTTTTCAACCATTTTTAAAGTGTGACTGAATACATTTGGGGCCAATGTTTCAGATAAGACAATGCCCTCTAAAATAGCTCTTCATTTAGTAAATTATAGACTGCTATTTATGAATGAATATAATGAGCTTAACATGCAAATAGGGTTTCTGATGTGAAAATATGAGCAGTTACTCTGATCATATTGTTAGGCAGTCCAGGAGCAGGTGCTTTCTCCAGATATGTCCTGAGATCCTGATCCACATGTTCAAACACAAGAGTCACTTTCGTTTCCTGGTCTGTCCTCAGAGTAGCACAAACATCCATGAGTCTGAACACAAAGAGACTCGTTCATTAACATGAAAATCTCTGGTGAGTGTGAAATCATCATATACATACTGTAACATAGTTACAGTGATCCTGGATGCTGATTGGTCAGTACAGTGCTTCAGTCGTGATTTAATCAGGAAGCAAACTCATGAGGGGAGGAAAAAGGTGAGAATCACAGGTCAACAAGCTTCCCCTGGATTATTTTAAAGAATAAGCTTAAAGCAGGGTTTACCGATCTATTTATTTATTTATTTTTATACTAGGACCCACCCAAATATGAGAAATGAAACAAATATGAGGGTAAACAAACATGTTTGTTCCATTCAAGTTAATTTTTTTTTTTTCATTTCCATTATAGTATTTCATTGTGTAGGCTTACTTATCAATTTTACTGCATATCAATAAGGCTTATAGTAAGCTATAAAAATAATCACAAATACATGTGTGAGGGATACAGCTAGAGAAATAATGTATTAACCTGTTATACCCTGCTGCCTCAACTATTTTATGCAGACTAGTTTCAAAAGCTGAAACAAACAGATAAAGATATAAGATATAATAGCATATTTGTGTTATTTAATAATTCCTGCAGTACAATCCCTCATTTCTCCATGTTAACGCCAGAACAGGCACAGGTAGGAAAGATTGAAGGCATTAGAAACAGCAACTAAGGGGAGCGGAAGTGGTCACATTAACCAAATAATTTTCAGCATTTACAAAAAAAAAAAAAAACATTAGCAGATAACTCCAAACGCTGTCCGTCATATTGACATTAAAAAAAGGAAGAAATCCATTTAGCAGGCATGAGACAGAACTAAGCAACTAATCTTAGTAAAGTGGCGGCTGTTTGGCCACTGATGAGGATGTCAGAATCAATTATGTGATCGGTCGCAGTAGGACTGCTGTAGTCAAGCACACGATTGGCTGCAGCTAGGACTAGGTAAAAATACTGATTTATCTTCATTTGAATGAGCTCTATATTGATTCTTAAATCCCAAGGTTAATATTTTACTCTATGCACAATCATCTACAGATTTTTATTAAAAATGTCTGATTAGCCACTGACTGTTACATTTTCAGATTTCAGTAGTTTGAGTAGTATATTTGCAACGAAGTTCAGCACCAAGATACTTTCATTGCAGGTTGAGAATAAGTTTGGTTTAAATTGTTAAGTGTAATGGGTCCAAAGATGAGATCCACGAAGTCCATATTGAATAATGTCTCTTTTAATTGCTGTTCTGTTATTTACACTTAGTTGTCAATAATAAAAAAAGAAAATCTAAAATCGCACATAGCACAGATGCGGTAAAGAAGCCATTAGACTCTTGTTAATGTGTGCACAACCAAAACACTTACCTAAGACACTTGTTAAACTGCTGCTACTCTTAAAGGGTGACATGACATCATTAACAACATTATAATTTCCCTAGAAGGTTCACTTGTAATGTTAGTAAATATTTTTGCACAAAAATAGTCCTAATACATGACCTTTTTCCACCCTGTCTCTGGTCCACTATCTGAAAGCCTCTTTTTTTTTTTTTTTTTTCTATTTTCAAACTTCAATACACGCCTTTGAATGATTTTTCCTCATTCATTCTGGTGAGTGTTCACATCCCACCACAAGCATGTGTGAATGCAGCTGGCTAAGCACATCACAGACATGAAGCAACAACACCCAGACTCGCTTATTATTGTTCGTGGAGATTTTAACAAAGCAAAACTCACACGTGAACTGCCCAAATACAAAAAATAAATAAATCACATGCCCCAATAGAGACAGAAATATACTAGACCACTGCTACACCACTCTAATTGATGCATATCACTCTGTCCCACGTGCAGTTTTAGGACTCTCTGATCACTGTCTGGTTCATCTTCTCCTGACTTGCAAGCAGAAACTAAAATCAGCTAAGCCTGTAGTAAGCACTGTAAAGATATGGACCAATAAAGCAGAGCTGGAACTACAAGCCTGCTTTGAATGCACTGATTGGCGTTTTTTTTGAAGCTGCAGCCACAGACCTAGACGAGCTCACAGATACGGTGCCATCATATATCAGTTTCTATGAGGATATGTGCATCCCAACAAGGACTTTATCATTAAATAACGATAAACCATGGTTTTCAGCAAAATTCAGAGAGCCTCACCAAGCCAAAGAGAATGCAAACAGAAATTGGGATAAAATATTGTATAACCAGGCCAGAAACACACTGACTAATAAGAGTGGCTAAAAGAGGCTACTATGAAAAGCTTAAAAATAAAAAAAATAAAAAAGTTTTCAGCCAACAATCCTGGATCTGATTGGAGAGGGATAAGGGGCATTGCCAAGTACAAGACACCACCCCCTCGCTGTATAGAATCAACCAATGGCTGATGACCTGAATGGGTTTTACTGCAGGTTTGAAAAGCCCAGTCTCACACCCCACCCCCAATCTGATCTTCACTTCAAACACCCACTTACACCTCCTCCTGTACTTATGGTCTGTGAGGAGGATGTGTACCAGGGCTTCAAGAAACAGAAGACTAGAAAAGCTTCAGGCCCAGACCGTGTTTCACCTGCCTGTCTGAAAGTCTCCACTGACGAACTGGCCCTTATCTTCTCACAGATCTTCAATAGATCACTGGAGCAGTGTGAAGTTCCATGCTGATTCAAATGCTCCATCATCATTCCAGTACCCAAAAAACCCAAATCACAGAACTTAATGACTACCGTCCTGTCACTCTCACATCTGTGGTCATGAAGTCATTTGAGTCGGTTTTGGCCTACCTGAAGGACATCACTGGACCCCTGCTAGACACCCTTCAGTTCTGTGGATGATGCTGTTAACATGGGACTGCATTATATCCTGCAACACCTCAGATCTGGGACTCATGCAATGATCCTATTTGTGGACTTCAGTTCAGCCTTCAATACCACCATTCCTGATGTTCTCGCAAACAAAATGACCTAGGTCTCTGTGCCCATCCCAATCTGTCGATGGATCATCAGCTTTCTGACAGATAGGCAGCAGCTACTGAGACAAGGAAAACTCACATCCGGGACCCTCACTATTAGCACTGGTGCTCCTAAGGGATGCGTTCTCTCTCCACTGCTCTTCTCCCTGTACACGAATGACTGCACTGCAATGGCCCCCTCTGTAAAGCTCCTGAAGTTTGCAGATCGGCTGGCTGTCTGGTGTAGTCACAACAACCTTGAGCTGACACGCTAAAAACAGTGGAGATGATTGTGGACTTCAGGAGAACCCCCCCCCATGGCGATCGCAACATCGCCATGGTCATGTTCTCACTGCGAGAACATGACCATGGCGATGTTGCGATCGCGGCTTTCATTCTTTCATAGAGGGAAAGCCACTCCAGCCGCTCCCCACCCTGGATGTGGCAGCTAGCAATGGGGGCGATTTGGGAGCTTCAATGGGAGCATTTCCATCGGGTGAATCCCCACGGACCTCCCATTCTATAGCACGCTTGTTTCCACTGGTCAAGTTCATGGATGAGTCAGGCAGCTTGCCCCAGTTTGGGCTTAATGTCTCATTCGGGGCTCGAGATGAGGTCTGCACGTCGCTGACAGGGCATCCACCTGTAGCAGCAACACAGACTCGGGCTCAGCACAATAGCACATCGGATGCACTGTTGTGACATGTGACACTCAGAGGAGAGTGGAGACTCCACCCCCAGGTGATACAGCTGATTTGGAGTTGATTCGGCAAAGCACAGGTACACTCCTCGTGACAGACTCCCTGGCGAATCCCCTTGAGGAGGGACCTCCTTTCTCAAGGATGGGACACGATTTGGCACCCATGCCCAGACCTCTGGATAGGACGCAAAAGAGCTATGTGGGCTACCACCGGTGGCAAACATTATCACTCAGGCCAGAGCTCCCTCTACGAGGCAGCTGCATGCCTTGAAGTGGCGTCTGTTCACAAATTGGTGTTCTTCCCAAGGTGAAGACCCACAGAGATGCGCAGTCAGGTCAGTGCTTTCCTTCCTGCAGGAGAGATTGGAGGAACAGCTATCCCCCTCCACCATAGCGGAACATCATGATGTGTTAGACGGTAAGACGGTGGGGAAGCACAATCTGATCATCAGGTTCCTTAGAGGTGCCAGGAGGTTGAATACTTTTGCTGGGCCTACAGAGAGCCCTGTTTGAGTACCTGGAGTCAGTTCAGCTAAAAGCCCTGTCATTTAAGACAGCCCTCCTGACTACGCTCACTTCCATCAAGGGGGTTGGGAAACTGCAGGTGTTCTCTGTCAGTGATACATGCCTAGTGTTCGGTCCAGCATACTCTCACGTGATCCTGAGACCTTGGCCGGGCTATGTACCCAAGGTTCCCACTACCCCTTATAGGGATCAAGTGGTGAACTTGTAAGCGTTGCCCCGGGAGAAGGCAGACCCAGCCTTGTCATTGCTGTGTCTGGTATGTGCCTTGCGTTTTTACATGGACTGTACAGAAAGCTATAGATACTCTGAGCAGCTCTTTGTGTGTTTTGGGTAACAGCAGAAGGGGATGGCGGTCTCCAAACAGAGGATTGCTCACTTGATTGTGGATGCCATCGGTTTGGCATACTAGGCCACCGCAGAACCCTGCGCCAGGAGTATTTGGTGGAGGAATTCAATGCCAGGCTTAGTATTCGTGAAGTATGCCCTGTTAGGTCAGCCCCTGTACTTTGGATAGGTGCTCCATATGTTGTGGTTCCCTGTCGGTAATCCTATATGAGGTGTTTTCCACGGTATGGTTTTCAAGACTGTAAACCCGCATCTTCCCCTGCGCATGTAGAGTGTCTCGTTGAGTGAGTGACAGATAGGGAATGTTTTGGTTACTACTGTCTCGGCTCCTCGGGACAAACCTGAATGAGTGGATGCAAGCCATCTCCTTTTATACACATATGTCTGGGGGAGTGGCATGCAAATTCCACTCATCAATTCTCATTGGCCTGTGATTGGTGCTCCCAAGTTCGACCCCTAGTGTCAATACATCGACTCAACTCGTTCTAGTCTCGTTCCCTCCATCAGGGAAGGAGGTTACAAATGTAACAAAGAAATTTTTATCTGAATACTTATGATATCAGAGTTTTATTCACATTATAAATGCAAATTTTCAGAGTGTTGCAGAACCTTGACTTTTTTTTTTTTTTAAATCACAAACCCATCTCTTTGTGAAGTTTAAGGAACATCAAACCTGGTATTGAATGCGCTATTGTCAAAATGTTTTTCTTTTACGATGTTATCTTTCACATCAAAGGGTTTATTACATTGTAAAAACTTTTTATACGTGCTGTCGTCAAAAATGCTTAACCACGATATCTTCCAAAGCAAAGAGTTTACCAACAATATAATTATTTTAGACACAAAACACATTTACATACTCATTGTAATTTATTCAGAACATATAGAAAACTTTGTCTTAACACTTCTGCACTGATAACTATATATAGGGTAGACCGCTGCTAGTTGTAACAGACCTCCAGAAGTATTTGGACGGCAAGACATTTATATTTTTGTACATTACCTTTTCCATTTTTGTCACTTCATACATCACTATGTGCCTCAATTGTATTACTGTTTAGATTTTCTTTCCTGAAAAACCATTTATTTATATTGCCATATCAGCATCACTGGCTAATTTCATGGCAAAATCAAGGTAGTTTTAAAAGGTAATATACACAATATAGTATATAATACAGTAATATGCACAATGAACATTATATAAGACCTTTCATTTCAATATTTAATAAAAATAAATTCTCTGGTGAGGCATTTTTGAAAATTTCCACTAAAAAACTTTGAGTAAAAAGGTTGCCTAGAGGCATTAAAAGTAGACATTCCAGTAAAATGTGTTTTATAGACAGTGGAGTCTGACAAAAATCACATGTTGGTGGCACTTCACCTTTCAATAAAAACATACAGGTAAGTCTGGAATGACCAATAGAACATCTTGTGCAAACAGTCTGTTCATATCTACACTCAAAAGGAAAACCTGTGAAAGATCTTTCATTTATAATTTGGCTGACTTCATACAACTTATTATGTATGCAATTGTTCAATTCCATTTGCCACTTATATACTATATATATATATATATATATATATATATATATATATATATACATACATACACGCATACATACTCAATACAGGTTTGAGATCTTATGGTGGGACTTGACCGTCTTTAATTCTCAGAGTGAGAACTTAATTTGCAGCAGTATCTGCCAGTTCATTGCCAAACAGTCCCATATGACCCGGAATCCAGCAGAAAACAATATTCAAATATTTTTTCCTTTAAGAGATCCAGTATATAATAATTTACTATTATATTAACAACAATGGGGTGATCCTTTTTAATGATTCGTGCATTGAGGTGAGATTTGGAATCTGTACAAATAAAAAAATACCATTGTTCCTGAAAAACCAATAAATGCTCTTTAATGCAGGTATAGTTTTAAAGACATACATATATTTTTGCTTTGATGGTTGTGATTGGGATGTGATAGAAGGGCATGCCCTACAAATGCTCACATAAAATTTACTCCACTGGTTGCACTGTGACGACATACCCCATAAGTCTGACAGCATGACCGGCTATTGATATTCAATATATCTTTTTTACTGGGGATTAACGGTGGAAATGTTTATGGCTATTTTTAGCCATGACTTTAAGATATGTGGCTTTACAGAAATTAAAATTGAGGAAATATTTCCTGGAGTAAAAAGTGTGACAAATAGCCCTAGTCTCTCCTATAATAGAAAATAAACTATAGACAAGCTTAACCAATCACAAAGTAACATACTTCAAATTAGGGATACACCGATACCACTTTTTCCCCTTTCGATCCGATACCAGTATTGTTTTTTTGGCATAATCAGTTTAGAATATCTTTACATTATTGTGTGGAACTAATTGAGTGTACTCTTTAAGATGTAAATAAACAAAAACCTCTAACTACACATTATTTATATTTAAATGTATCGCTTATTAAGAAACACTTTATTATTAACTAGTATATTTGATAATGTAGCACCAAAATTAACAGTAATTACGGTATAAGTCATTAGTAGAAAAAAATAAGTGTTTTATTTTGCCTTTTAAAGGATTCAGATCACTTTTTTGTACAATTTAGTTTTAAGACATCAGTCCACTTTTCATACATTCATTATTTTTTTGGAACCCATTCAATTTACATAATGTTATAAATGGTAAACAAATATTAATGATGACAATAAAAATAATAATAAATTGTTATTCATATTATTATTGACTTTTAACTTTAAATACAGCAGTAATATATTTAAGTCGTGAACTTTTTAAACCCTCACACTTTTATTTTGTCATTCTAAACTCTCCAGGAAGTCCCGTGAGTGTCTGTTTGTAGGCAAGTTCACAGTAGTTTAAGTTGCTTCTTATTCTGGTAAAATGCACCTCTGGTTCTAAATGCATATTATATGTGAACCTAACTATTGAGCATCTACATCCGAGATGCTGTCCTTGAGTAGCGTTAAAATGTTGAGCAATGTGTGCAGGCTAAAAATAGCCGCGAGTGTGTGTGTAAACAATGCAGCGCCATTCACTAACGTACTGGAGCTGCACATACTATATATTTACTTATTAAACACAGCCTTTTGTGATTCACAGAGCTAATTGCACATCTTTAAGTGATTTGAATACAATTCACGAGTCATATGGGCTGCTTTAATGGTGTTTTAATGGTTCTTTATGTCAGTTTTGGAGCTTGACAGTAATGAACATGACTAACTCACGGTATCAGATTTGGATCGAGCTCGTCAGTATCGGAGCGGATCAGTGCATCCCTAATAAAAATATTAAGCACTTTAAGATAAATGTTACACTTTAAATGTAAAAATTGTGGATAAACTGTTTTCATTCCAATGTAATTACCATTAAATTCTTAAATAAGGTACACTCCTTACTCTTGCAATATTAAGGTGTTCTTTGTCCCTTAGTAATATATTCATACAGTTGAGTGCATAAGTTGGCATCCACCTTAAATATCTGCAAGATGTTGATCATTCAAGGGCTCATAAAACATTAATTTAATACTGCCTCGATGATGCTATTTGACATAACAGATATTAACAAATATTCCACAAGACAAAATAACAACTGAATTTACATAAATTATCCTGTTCGAAATTTTACATCCCCTTGGTTTTAAACATGGTGTGTTGCTACCTCGATGATCAATGACTGTTTGCGCTTGTGATTGTTGTGTCTGTCCTGAGCACTGAGCCACTGATCTTAAAAGAAAAATTCTCCAGGTGCTGCACGTTCTTTGGTTTCCCTGCATGTTCTGCACATTTTATTTCTTCCCAGCTGTGGCTTTTCAACTATTCAGCCCACCCCTTTTCAGCGCTTCGCTCTTTTGAAATTGAAATTGTCAATGAACTTTGTTTGTATTGAGGCTACTTAGAAGAGTTGTGTGAGCACTGAAAATATTTTTCACCAAGAGTTGATGGTGAGTCTACTACACAATCCCTTTACTACATGAAAAATGCTAGTGAGGTGTTTTGCTGTAAATGTTCGTTTGTCTGACACACAAATGTAAAATGGTCCTGGAAGATCCTATTTTGATAGTTTTGACACACTGCACTTTTTAATTGTTATACCTGTAATGCTGCCATTTTTTTTAGGTTTCAGCTTCTAAATAATGCGTGTTAAAATGTGAAGTTGACGAAGTTTCATGTTCGTGGATGGCAGAGGTTTGGCTTGTTAAAGTGCCAAAAGTAACACGCATAAGATTGCAAATGTCATTTTTGAGCTTTTTAACATCTATCGATAATTTTATTTTTGTTAATGCATTATATTTAAAAATATATTTTCCTTTGCCAAAATGTGTTCCATAATAATATGGCATAATAATGGCATAGCCCCATCCATGGGTGCTTGCAGGATTTCATCTCAGGGTACACACAGAAATATGACCAAGTAATGAAGTGTAGTTGTGAGTAATGAATTAGTTATTTTAAGTAGGGATGCACCGATCCGATAACTGGATCGGTATCAGGTCCAATACTGAAGCTTTTAGATGAATCGGGTACCCGATGAGCCTGATCCAAATCCGATATGGTGTGTTAGTCATGTTCATTACTGTCAAGCTCAAAAATGGCATAAAAGAACCACAAAAACACAATTAAAGTAGTTAATCTGACTCGTGCATTTTATTCAAAGCGACTTGAAGACATGCAATAGCTCTGTGAATCACAAAAGGCTGTGTATAATAAGTAAATATATAAAATGCACACGCAGCTCCAGTGATGTCAGTGAATGCTAACAAGTGAAAAAATTAACTTGTATTTAAGATACATTCTCTTAAAGCAAGTCTAAATAGCTTATGTTGCTTCCCAAGTCTATCTTGATCTGAGGATTTTTTAAATGGAAAACAAGACAAAAACACTTAATAACAATAGGATTTTTTGCAGTGAAATTTTTCATTAATTAAACAATAAAAATCTAAGTACTTTTTCGCCTTTAATTCAGTGAATGTCATTTAGAGGTATTTTTAAAAGATGATTTTGTCCTCTTTATTGTTAGTAAGCACGTTTAAACCCTTGTTAATTTCTGACCCAAGTTCAGACCAAACGTGTTCTTGTGCTAAAAAAAGCAAGATACAGCGCAATGAATAAGGCAGAATGTACTTTTCTCAAACACGTTTTTTAACAGTTGAAGTTCTTTTTCAGCGTCTAAAAACAAGGTAAACATGGCAAAATGACCTTCACCTGGGCATGTTTATATGAAAAGCAATTGAAACGAGGGCAGAGGAACCTTTATGAGGAGGCTTGAGAGAGGATGCACAACTAAAATGGGTTAGGTGTGCGTTATGTGTAGTTTTATTGTTGTGCAGAGTTGGTTCATTTTCTTTGAATTGTGTTTCAAATATGCCTGTATTGGAAGGGCTGCATGATGTTAGCCAATCACAACAGTGGGTGTTTACATTAAAGTCTTCAAGAGACAGGCAGCTTAAAACTGAATGCTTCAGACTGAGGGCCAGAGACAGGGTGGAAAATTATTACATATGACTAAATTATGACTGTTTGGTGCAAAAAAACTTTATTAACATTTTAAGTGGACCTCAGGGAAGATAAAATTGTTTAAAATTTAAAATAAAAAACAAGAATATGTCATGGCCCTTTAAAATACTCATGATAACTTATGGAAGCTCAACAACCTGTAAATCCACTTTGCTAGCTAATTACACTTTGACATCAACACAATAGATATCAATATCGCAACCGCTAGACCGGAAGTTCAAAGACAAAATTTTAAATCTGTGTTTCTCTGGAGCATTAGGTGAAAATTATGCCGAGATCCAACTTTGACACTTAAAACTATTGAGGGACTCATACACAACTATTACAAAAGGTAGGAACATTCAATGTTGCTCATGAAGTAATAATATTACAAACCAAGGGGATGTAAATTTTGAAAAGGATTATTTGTGTAAATTGTAATTTATTTTGTCTTGTGGGATATATATAAATATATTTTATGTAGCTACTGAAGGACAGTACTAAAAATGTATGATCTTTTATCTCTTATATAGATTCTGAAAGGTGTGCGTAAAATTATGCACTTAACTGTCCATCTAAGTCTGAGAAGAATGTAACACCTAAGCAGACAGCCTTCTGTTTACAAGCAGAGAGAAGCCTGGTGAGGTCTAAGTGGAACTGGAAGAGGCTTCTGTCCAGGTGGACAACATCTCTTGTGCTTTCTATGTCCTTGTGCTCCATGTCAAAAAGGTTGCCGACCCCTGATCTAAAAATGAGATAATAAAAAAGTACAGTTTCTTTTTTTCAAATTCAGAAAAAACAAAATTGACATTACGGTAAGTAAAGACAAAATTAGGATTTACATACCTGTAGCACGAAATGAACTAAAGAATGTCAGACCAAAGTTTCATTGAATGGGCACAACTCCAACACTTTCCTGAAGCTGAAGTATGGCCTTGCAGATGGATAAGTCTCGAGCGTGTCCTCTGGCCAAATATATGTCGCTTATGGCTATTAAAAAATTCTCTTCCAGTCAGAAGGTAAAATATTTTGAATAATCACCATTTACTGAAGTTAAATAAAACGTAGACCAATAACATCCCAAAATTGTACCTTAACATTTAAAATATGTCATCGATATACTGTACATGTCGTTTTCAAATGTCCAAATTATGTTATTTTAACACCTAAATAAAACGTTCCACAAAAGTTTCAAATTGGTCTCATTTTATTGTGGTATTAAAAACATGTATTTATGTTTTGTGGCTACTTAAAGAAACATACCACATTGGTACTTTCAAGATTTGAAAACTTTTTATTTTGGATATGTTTTTCAAGTGTTCTTTCTAGAATATATTTAAAATGTTGCATGGCAACATTAACTGTAACCCAAAATGTAATGTTGTGAAAAGTTGTAAAAACATTTTATGTTATTTGGGAATGTAGTAACAGCTATGATGTGAAACAACTCTTCTCCAGCTACTTTTTACATCACTGCACAGCAACCAAACAGACTAACAAATAAATCATTATTTTACCCAAAAACTAAATGGGTCTTTCCAAACCCATACAAGTTTCTTCTGCAGAGCACAAAAGGAGAATTGCACTGGTTGCTTTTTTCCATGGAATTGGAATATAGCATACAAGGTGCATGGACTAATTTTATGATCCTTTTAATGTGCTTTTGCATCCAGTTTGAATTGGAGTAAATCCCAATTCCTTAGAAATGCATGGAAGATAGACATCATGACAGAATAAGCATTTACAAAAGCAATAAGGCACTTGAGGTTGTGTTATATTGTTCAACTGTGTTATTAACGTTCAACATTGTTGAGCCGTGGATATTCACAATATAACACAACCTCTCATACCTTATTGATTGATTAGAACATGCACATGTATTTTATTACCTGACAATGTTAGGGTGGTCAAACTGCTCAAGCCGTCTGAGCAGGGCGACCTCTCGGACCGTAGACAGAGGAAGTCCATCCTGATTGGTCTGCACTCTCACGCTCTTCAAAGCCACAAACTGTCCACTGTCTTTATCACGAGCTTTATAGACCGTACCGTACGCACCACCTCCGATCTCTGCCACTGGCTCATACTTCATCACACACTCCTGCGCCATAACCTACAGAAAACAAATCATCACAGCTCTCTTGAATATTTGAGTGTGATGGGTCAATCATGGCAATCATCTCTTAAATATTTGTTAATAAAGATGCTAAACTGCATAATTGACTGTTGTCGAAGGCAAGTGATTTCATGTCAATAGTCTGCTTTGCACTGTGGTCCTGATCACCTTGTCTGGGTTTATTTTGTGATAATGACTGGTTCGCTGTACATTAAGCCTTTTACTTTTCAGTGAATACATAATAATTAAGAGCTCAATTTATTGTTGAGACACTCTTACAATAACGTACTGTAACCGTACAATGATGCAGTATTGGTGTCAAATGGTAATGCCATGGTAATTTGATTCATTGATCAGATTCATACATTATACTTACCCGATACGCTAAGATGTCCAAAAACATGGTATGACTTGTGCATTTTCATGACGTTTAAGTTATTCATGATTACTAAGAGTTTGTTCATATAATTTCATGGATATTACATTCACAATGAGAAAAAATATTTTTAAAGCTGAAATTTCCACAAGTTTGAGATTTTATTACAGTGATTTACATGATATTTCCAGGCCTGGAAATCACAATCTCCAAACTTCTTTTGGCATTTTCAGGTTTTTCATGACTGTGGAAACCATATAGCCATAGTAATACGATGGTACACTTTAGTGGCTGTAATATCATTCCAATAACCAGTGATTGTGTTGTGATAATGAAGTCTAATGACAAACAGGGATGGGCAGTATATCAGATATTTGAAATGTCAGATAGAACGGCTCCATCTAGCATTGGGTGAGCAAATTTTCTGCGTTTCTGATATGAAATATGGAGTAATATAAGGTGGTCGATTCTACTTGTTGCAAAAAACATAATAATTGCTGGTAACTGTTATTTAATTTCCATTAAAATATTAAGGGAGCTATGACACTTCTCGCAATGCGTGTCAAGAGTGAGGAAATCAAAACTAGTCAGCAGCCAGCTAGTCTAACTATCGTTAGCGAGTTCACTAGCTATAGATAACTAGATCGCTATCTAACATGCTAAAATGGAACATCATTCAGGTTTGCCCTCAGTTAACATGAAGGAATAAAATTGCATTAGCATTGGACATTAGCGCTAGCATGTCAGTCTTGCTAGCTAATCGGTTGTTGGTGTTAAAGCGGTATCTCACTAGCTGATTTTCAAGTGTTAGCTTCAGTAACAATATGCCAGGCAGAGGGAGACAGAACATACATTAGCATCTCTCATCGGGAGGTGTTACTCACTTAACAGTAGGGATTCCCTGCTGAGTTAATGGCTTCAAAGACTGAAAAAACATATCCGTTTTGTTTGAAAAAATAATTCTATTATCGAGGCGGCACATTAGCCTCTCTCAGCGAGAGGTGTTAATAACTTGACTATAGGGGTTCCCTGCTGAGATAATGGCTTCAAAGACTGAAAAAACATCCATTTTGTTTTAAAAAAAACATTCTGTTACTGAGGCGGTGTATTGTGCGCTTGTAAAGTGACAAATGAGCTTCTTCTTTTAATGAAGAACAGATGTCAAGGTTATGTGAATGTTTTCATCACACTCAGATTCTGTCACCAAGCTTTTTTTCTTGCACTAAATGAGCCACATCAGTCTTAATTGGATGAATTTTTTTACTCACTGACGAGCCTCGATTGGATAAATAAATGATCACAAACTTTCACAAGGTTAAAGTTACTCCATCTTCAGGATCACTACTTTTGTATTGCGGCAGAAAAGACACACACAGAGAGAGAGAGCGAGCTCCATACTTTGATAACTGGTACTTTTCAGTGCAGAAATAATGCGAAAGCAACTAACTTCTGAAAAAATTACCACAACGTACATTTTCCAGTTTTTGTCCTTTTTTAAATATAACCTTGTGAAAGCTGACTGAACCTGCATTTGGTTGAGAAGCTTATTGCTCTTTGGGGTTAACAACTATGTGTGTATGACATATGTCATATTATGACAGACTATTAAAAGAAAAACATTTCTGCTGCCCAGATCTTTGCACAAAGTGACTAAAATGTGTCAAATATTTTACATTTAATACTTGGGTCTTATATTATTTTATAAAATACAAACATAAGTAGTGATACTTTATTGAATGGCCAATTTTCATGTATTTAATATATTTTCGATACAAAGAATTTGTATATTTTATTTTGGTAAATTTTATTTTGATAAGTATTTTGTATTCTCACTTTAAATACATTTTCATTTATTTGTGCCCATCACTGATTACATATAATGTTTTAGTCATTGTTTGGCCTGTAACATTGACAACCTCTGATATATTCAGTAAACCAATCGTATAGAAATGCATGAGTAAATACACGGAGTAAATAACACGTCATCAAATCACATCTGCTCACATAAAACATACACGACGTATATTAATAAAAATGTATAAACGCCACATGAAACGTGTATGAAGTGTTATTACATGCAATATAACAAACAGATATATTAACAGAGACTCACCACGTTTCTCCTCGCGTGTACAGGTAGTTAAACTGGTTTAGATTAGTAGACGCGCGTATCCTCGGATCGATTTCTGCAGTGCGAGGCGCTTCACATGTGTTGTATGTTGTGTTCATCTGGTGTTCAATAGAGTCCGTTTTGATTCAAGCGTGTCTTAAACTTTAGCCTGGCCTCAGTGTGGGTGTGTGATTCCGATCGAAAGAGATAATCCCTATGCCCTGCTTACTACAAACGACAAAGCTCTTGATGTAGGCTCATACCATGGCATAACAGTTTGAATGTATCCTTCACTTAAAGTCTAGTAAAAGGACCCTTTGTGGAAAAAAATAAACTTTCTGACTTTTGTTTGGAGCGACTCTTCGAGTGGCTGGCGTCCACTTCCACTTCCCGAAGTGCACTTGAAGGGGCGCAAAAATGCCGTTTGGTTAACGCCCACTGAGTGAGTGAGAGCTGCCCTGTCCCCTATTTCCTTCGAACACATTACTTTCCACTTTGAGAGCTTTGTAGGGCTGAAAGCTGTGGGGCTCAAAATTACCGTCTTTACAGGATTTACCTGTTGTCATACTGTTTGAAGCGATCTTACAGTATGGCTAATATGATTGTTCTCCCTTTGAAGTGCCCATCTGAGAGAGATTTATTCCGTTTGGAACGCAGCAGTTTTGACAGCACTGATTTCTTTATTTATTTGTATTTTTCTTTGCCAGCACTGATCTCTATATATAAATTTTACGTCGTACGTACTTACTGACGTCATCGCGTGATTTAGCTAAATCACGCGATGACGTCAATTATTACGTAAGACGTAAAATGTACATATGTAAAGTACGTCAATGGACAAGATCTCTCTCTCTCTCTCTCTCTCTCTCTCTCTATATATATACACACATATAAGCCAACTTTTTTATATTTCCAATGTTAAAAATATTTCGTGTAAATGTATAACATTGTACTTTATATTACCCTGGAATAAGTTTGTAAAAAAAAAATAAAAATCAGCTGCGAATCTACAACGAGGATTCTAAAATGGAATTTGGCCTGTCTTTCTGTGCTTACCACTGTTGTCCTGCGCTGTATTTATGTATCTTCTTTTGCAAAGCTTTGAAAGCGTAATAGTTGAAAAAAAAATTCTTCATTTGAGTACAGTACTTACAGTAAGTAACAGCGAATTGATGATTTATGTTAGGTAATCAATAATTACTGAATTCGATTACCCTCATTGAGAACTATTATCTTACTGTGGCTAATTTAAAATAACTACTAATTACTAATCAAAACGTTAACATGTGTATAAAATGCTATTATGTTTTAATTGTGAAAATGAGCATGAAATACTCCATCAGAGAAACTCACGTGTGTTCGAGTGGAAAATTATTTATGAACATAACAGCTTGCTAAATTAGTCTACAGTTTTTGGTATAGTATCATCAGATTACTTTACAGAAATATAGGGATGTATGTGCCCAACCTATGTATTCCTTGGGATATCTCTTCTGCATTGCAAATGATTAACTTTGGCATGTTTGATATTGCTGGAGGTCTTTTTTTTTTTTTTTTTTTTATAATTTTAAACCCATAGGTTAAGTAATGAGTCAAGTGTTACCACATAAACATGAAGGAATTACTAATGATTTGGACCATTATTTTTAAGCAGGGTTGCCAACTTTTGATACCAAGCTGGAGTGCGATTTTGATGTTATGGCCATGGATGCATTAATGGACAGATGACTTGTTGTTTAAGCCCAGAGGGCCCCATTCCCATGCCACATTGATGTGTCTCTGGACATACTGTATAGTGCACGTACTTGATACTAGTAGGCCTTCAATCTTAATGTCTAACACCACAAAATACCTAATCCAACCCTACAATGCAATTTCACAATTTCAAAACACCCATTCACAATGGCACAACCAGAATTATTCCTGGGCCCAAAAATGATCTTCAGTGATCATATCTCACCCACAAGCTCAATTGTTTGTTTTCATAATTGCAATTAATTACTAATTAACAGAATGACAAAATTGAATTTCATGTTGTAAAGCAGTTCAATGGAAAGGAGAAGGCGAGAACCGGCCTGGAGATTTAAACAATATTTTAATGATTAACTTAAACAAAAGACAAACACACACACATGACCGCAAACGATCTCTCTCTCTCGTTGCACCACCGTCCGCAATCGGCCTTTATTCCTCTCGGAGGCTTAATTAGCCTGATAAGGGACCGGGTGTGTAGAATCACGACCCGGCCCCGACCTCCGCCCTGTCACGTTCCTCCCTCGTTCTCTCAGGCAGAGACGTACACCCCCCCTTCCCTGGGGGAGGGCGTGCCCTAAGCCCCGTCTGCCGGCAGCTCATCCCTGTCCACCTGGATGAGGGAGGGAAACAGAAATATAAAAACTTTCTGTAACAGTGTAGTCCCCCCCAAAAACACTGTAAAATTTAACAAGAGGGAAAAGGCCAACGTGGATCGGCAGTGAGAGAGAGAGGAGTGAGAGATAAAAAAAAAAAAGCGTACTCACCAGTTCTCCGATACGCCATAGCTTGTTCCTCGGCCACTCCTCCACCCTCTAATGGATGACAGCCGCGCCTCTCCGGGCGGATCGGAGGCAGTCCTCCAGCCTGGAAAGGCGGGATGGATGGTAGTGGCGAGAACTCTACTAAGGCGTATTCCTCCTCCTTCAAAAGACACACACACACACACACACACACTTGTTGTGTTTACATGTTTATGGGGACTTTCCATAGACATAATGGTTTTTATACTGTACAAACTTTATATTCTATCCCCTAAACCTAACCCTACCCCTAAACCTAACCCTCACAGAAAACTTTCTGCATTTTTACATTTTCAAAAAACATAATTTAGTATGATTTTTAAGCTGTTTTCCTCATGGGGACCGACAAAATGTCCCCACAAGGTCAAAAATTTCGGGTTTTACTATCCTTATGGGGACATTTGGTCCCCACAAAGTGATAAATACACGCTCACTCTCACACACACACACACACACACACACACACACACACACACACACACACACACACACACACACACACACACACACACACACACACACACACACATATATGACCGTAAACAATCTCTCTCTCTCGTCGCGCCACCGTCGCAATTGGCCTTTATCCCTCTCGGAGGCTTAATTAGCCTGATAAGGGACCAGGTGTGTACAATCACGACCCGGCCCTGCCCTCAGCCCTGTCACACATGTTTACATTGGAAATCTGGAACTGGGATTGTGCTTCCAGCTAAAATGTTTATGTTCTTTTGAAAAATTTTATTCCTTTCATCAGGCTCTTAATAATTTATAGTAAGTCATATCTTAAAAGTATCTGAAGTTAAACAGGGACAGTTTGTAAGAACATGAGGAAAACTTTGTCTATAATTTGTCACGGAGGTCCAGATTTTAAACCCCTTCATTCTACAATTTGTACTTTCCCTTGAATGTTCTGCCTGTAATAGTTCTTTCATTCATAGTTTCAATTCCAAGGATGTTTTGCTGAAAAAGTTTTAACGCATTAAAATAAAGCTGATGGAAACACACATTATCGCTAAAATGACACAAATGTTGGCATAATATTTTTCCATTTAATCAAGTGCATAACTTGCTTTGTTGTTACATCAGATGTCGCGAAAAACTGGTTTGGAAACACTTTTTGTCGATAAAATTGCCATTAACTCAAAAATGTAGTGTCACGTAACAGGGCTCCAATCGTGAGCCTGCGTTAATCATGACGACAATATTGAAAGCCAAATTATTGTATGTGATTATGGATTTATCTTTACAGCATATAGAGCTGATCTGCAAACATGACACTTCCAGAAGTGCCAACACAAATATTGCACATTGAACAAATTAATGGCCACTGTTTGCGATTAATATAAGCAGTATCCATCCGTTTATTTATTAAAGTTGCTTTTCCACATCATTCAAAAAAATAGACGGCAGTCATGGAAAACATAAAAATATAATTTCTGTGCACAAAGATGTTTTAAATAAAAAATAAATACACAATTTTGATTAGACGATTGTTCAAAATATTGAATATCAGGTATGTATCATATGTAAACCCATATATTACACCGCATCAATGTTACACCGCATCAATGTTTCTTTAATAGCTGTGCACACATCATACATATCGATTGATGGTCCTTATACTGAGACAGAAAATTTCCCCCACTACTTTTGCCGGCAGGTTGCAAGCTTGAACAGGGCCATGATCCACTTTTGGGTCGGAACCGGTGCATATGCGCAACGTCAGGACCAATATTATAGTCCTATCAGAAGGGCAACTGTTCCCTTTTGATTGCAATTCCTCCTCTTCTGATTGCTTTTATTTGTTAATTAAAATGACAGTAAGTTGACTAATTTCAATGAATTGTCTCAATAATGTCCCCATTTTACTCAAACTTCAGAGGAAAAGAAATTGGGACATCTGGGGCAAATTAGCGATAAACACACATTTCAGAATGGAAATGACTTCAGGGCAGATTTCTCTTGCTCTAAACCAAAACCTATGCGACAAAGTGTTTTTTTTTAGGCATGCCGTCATCATGCTCAACATTTTTATTGATAAAAGGCCATTTGAATGGAAACGGGCAGAAGGCGGCACATGTCTCAATTTTTTTTTCCTGCATTTTCACTTTGTCTATAACCAAGGGCGAGTAGCCCCTTTTTATGGATGCTTCAGCAACTAAAATTGTTATTCATTCCTAGATTTATATCTGTTATTTTTCAGTTGTGGCTGACTATCAAACTAGACAATAAAATAAAGTTTAATGTTTTTCTTTTGCTGTATTTATTCATTCCTCACACACAGAGGATTTAACCTGAACCAGGCTTAACTCCTGAACTCCTAGCATTACTCTCTCTCTCTCTCTCTCTCTCTCACACAACGTCGAGTGAGTGACAGACGGGGAACTAAAGTGGCAATGAAGTACTACTTTTATGGCCAGCATAACCACAAAATTAACTGTATTCACTTTCACAGATGTTATTACTGAAGGCAAGTGCTCGTGTTCTTAGCTTTTTATCTGAAAGTATATTATTTTATTATTTGGTGTTATTGTTATAATGCCTTTTTTGCTGCGGTGCAAATCAGTTTTGATTTACGCACTGGACCAGACTTGACTTAAACATTTTTGCTAATTTCATGTTGCTTTCCACTGTCAAAAACAGTGTAGTACTCTCAGCTCCATTTGAAACATTTACAATGTTTAAATCCCTTCTTCGGTATTCTACAGATTTTCCCTCAAAAACAGCACAGAAAATGTGGGAAAACGTCAGCAGATTCTGTCTGGGCCTTTAAAAGACCCAAAACAGCAGAGCAAGAGAATTAATTTGGGGCAACATCAGCAAAGGAGGTAACACAAGCTGCTAATTTACTTCTCATGTGTTTTGATAGTCTTTTAGTAATTACTATTCCAAATTTGTTTTGATGTACTGTTATCAAATAACTTTTTGGGGCTAGGAGTAGTTCACCATAAAATTTAAGATGTCAGTATTTACTCACCCTCATGTCATTCTAAACTCATACAACTTTCTTTCTTTCTTTCTTCCTTTCCAAAAGCATTTACTAGTGACTCACTTTAAGACTTAAAAAGCACAAATAATGTCATAAATTTAGTCCATGGAACCTATGCATCATATGCCAAGGCTTCTGAAGGCATACAATGACTTTGTATGGAAAAACAGACAGAATTAAAGCTATTTTCTCTCAAATTGAATGTCCTGATTTCATGAAACAAGAACAGTGAGGTTTGATGCTATTGATGTTTCGCTATATTTGATCAGAGTGCTGCTTTTAATGATTTGATTTGAGAATGTCTCAATATACTTAACTCTAAACATTGAGTAACTTAAAAGAGGTTTATCATTCAAAGTGATTATGTGCCTTCAGAGGACCTGGAACATGACGGATGAGTAGCATGGAGTACTTTTATGACACTGCTTTTATTTTTAGCTTTAAAATAAGTTTGGTGCCATGCAGAAGTTAGTTTTATGTGTTTGACTAAGGGTGGCTAAACAATGACAGAATTTGTATATTTGAGTCCTTAAATGTTGTTACCTGGATGTTTCGTGCTGCATTAAAAAAAAAACATGGAGCCGGCAAAAAACGGCAGAATTGTTGGAATTCCGAAATTTGGAAAACGAAGAAGGCCAAGATTAGGTGACATTCCTAGACGAGCTCTTCCCGAGTCTGCTTGACATAACAGGCCATAAGATGGAAATTCATCAAAAAGACCAAAGCACGAGTACTCGTGGAGTTGAAAGGGAATATTAAAATTGCAGAGCTGAAGCGCCGAATGTCGTCTGATGGCCTGATGACCCGATGGAAATCCAGATATAATACTATTTTGTCACAGAAGGTGGAGTTTTGGCTATTCAGGGCAAGACAGTGATACTTTGAGTCAGGGGACAAAGTAGGGTAGCTTTTGGATAGATATATAAAGCAGAGAGAGTTTTTTCTACTATTCAATCAGTGAAATCTGTTGGTGGTGAAAATTATACCTCGGCCATTGATATTAATAATACTTTTAAAGAAATCTAACTTGATCTTTATAGTTCCACATCTTTGTCTACTGATGAAGATATTAGAAATTTTGTGGAACCATTAGATCTTCCTAAACTGATGACTGAGCAAAACAATTCTCTTGATTCTAAGATAACCTCGGAGGAGGTTGGCGAGTTAATTAAGGCCTTGCTTACAGGCAAGGCTCCGGGGCTAGATTGCTTTGCCACTGAATCTTTTATATCTCATGCTACAGAACTGACTCCACTTTTGTTCGAAGTTTATACATTAATGAATGGAAGGCCTCCGCCAACCATGACACAAACCCAGATCAGTCTGATACTTAAAAAGGACAAAGATCCAAGCGAGTGTAAGAATTACCATCCAATTTCCCTGATCCAGCTAGAAGTTAAAATATTGCCAAAAGTTCTGGCTAACTGATTAATTAAAGTTATGACATCTCTTATTCATATTAGATCAGGTGAGGTTTATTCAGGGCCCTTCTGATAACGTTAGACATTTCATCAATATACATATACAGGTGAAACTCGAAAAATTACAATATCGTGCAAAAGTTCATTAATTTCAGTAATTCAACTTAAAAGGTGAAACTAATATATTATATAGATTCATTACAAGCAAAGTAAGATATTTCAAGCCTTTATTTGATATAATTTTGATGATTATGGCTTACAGCTTATGAAAACCCCAAATTCAGAATCTCAGAAAATTAGAATATTACATGAAATCAATAAAAAAAAAGGATTTTAAATACAGAAATGTCGGCCCTCTGAAAAGTATAATCATGCATATGTACTCAGTACTTGGTTTGGGCCCCTTTTGCATTAAGTACTGCCTCAATGCGGCGTGGCATGGATGCTATCAGCCTGTGGCACTGCTGAGGTGTTATGGAAGACCAAGATGCTTCAATAGCGGCCTTCAGCTCTTCTGCATTGTTTGGTCTCATGTCTCTCATCTTTCTCTTGGCAATACCCCATAGATTCTCTATTGGGTTCAGGTCAGGCGAGTTTGCTGGCCAATCAAGCACAGTAATACCATGGTCATTGAACCAGGTTTTGGTACTTTTGGCAGTGTGGGCAGGTGCCAAGTTCTGCTGGAAAATGAAGTCAGCATCTCCATAGAGCTTGTCTGCTGAAGGAAGCATGAAGTGCTCTAAAATGTCCCGGTAGACGGCTGCGTTGACTCTGGACTTAATAAAGCACAGTGGACCAACACCAGCCGATGACATGGCTCCCCAAACCAACACAGACTGTGGAAACTTCACACTGGACTTCAAGCATCTTTGATTGTGTGCCTCTCCATTCTTCCTCCAGACTCTGGGACCTTGGTTTCCAAATGAGATGCAAAATTTGCTCTCATCAGAAAAGAGGACTTTGGACCACTGAGCAACAGACCAGTTCTTTTTTTCTTTAGCCCAGGTAAGACGTTTGACATTTGAAGCCCATGTCCAGGACCCGTCTGTGTGTGGTGGCTCTTGATGCAGTAACTCCAGCCTCAGTCCACTCCTTGTGAAGCTCCCCACACATTTGAATGGCCTTTTCCTGACAATCCTCTCCAGGCTAAGGTCATCCCTGCTGCTTGTGCACCTTTTTCTTCCACACTTTTCCCTTCCACTTAACTTTCTATTAATGTGCTTTGATACAGCACTTTGAGAACATCCAACTTCTTTTGCAATTTACCTTTTGAGGCTTTCCCTCCTTGTGGAGGGTGTCAATGATGGTTTTCTGCACAACTGTCAGGTCAGCAGTCTTCCCCATGATTGTGAATTCAACTGAACCAGACTGAGAGACCATTTAAAGGCTCAGGAACCCTTTGCAGGTGTTTAGCTGATTAGAGTGTGACACTTTGAGCCTACAATACTGAACCTTTTCACAATATTCTAATTTACTGAGATTCTGAATTTGGGGTTTTCATAAGCTGTAAGCCATAATCATCAAAATTATATCAAATAAAGGCTTGAAATATCTTACTTTGCTTGTAATGAGTCTATATAATATATTAGTTTCACCTTTTAAGTTGAATTACTGAAATGAATGAACTTTTGCACGATATTCAAATTTTTCGAGTTTCACCTGTAGATATAATCAATATTTTTTCAAGATTTTGGAAATATTCGGGTTCGGAAATACTTTTATTGGACGGATTAAGTTACTTTACAAACAACCGGTAGCGGTGGTACAAACAAATGAATTAATTTCAGATTATTTTACTCTGGATAGGGGCACCCGGAAGGGTTGCCCTCTTTGCCCATTATTGTTTTGTCTTGCCCTGGAACCATTAGCAGCCACGATAAGAAGAGAAGATGATTTTCTAGGGGTCGTGGCAGGAGGTATGGCACATAAGCTTTTGCTTTTCACAGATAATATTTTATTATTCATCTCTGACACCACTAGATCTATGCCTTTCCTTCACAGATTTATTCTCAGTCAATTGGTCTAATCCAAAGCTTTGGCTTTGACAGTGCACTGCCCAGCAACGGCTTTTCAGCTGGACACCTTCCAGTGGCCCAAACAGGGCATTAAGTATTTGGGCATTTTATTCCCAGCAAATTTGTCTGATTTAGTTAAGTAAATTTTGATCTCTAAACAAAAAGTTTTTCGAGTGATGTATGCAGGTGGGCTTGACTACCTGCTACAGTTTCCCTCTGCAGATGTCCCCCTCTCTTATTTCAAGCAATTTGATAGCATAGTGGTGGAAGTCCTTCATTTGGAATGTAAGCATCCCAGATTACATTTCAATAAGTTACATAGGCCAATTGAAAAAGGTGGGCTTGGCCTACCCAAGATTTTAAGTTATTATTATGCATTTGATTTCAGACATTTGGCACATTGGTCGCTTCCACTTGAGAGAGCAACTCCCTGGTTTTGTATTGAATAGGAAGTTTTTACCCTTATTTCGCCATTGCAAATCCTTTCTATCAAACCGGAGAAGTTAAGTTACACCCCGTTATCTCGTATTTGCACTCGGTATGGACAAAAGTGTCCAGAGTGTTTAATTCGAACATATATTTAAATGTTACCTCGAGCATATGGCTGAATCCCAAATTATGTATTAATAAGTCCCCTTTTTGCTGGTCAGAGTGGATCGTGAGGGGGGTTACTATACTCTGTGACCTATTTGAGAGTGGAGTGTTGAGATCCTTTGAAAATTTGGGTCAACATTTTGAGATTCACATATCAGTTCTGTAAGTATTTACAGCTGCGCCACCTGCTCTTTACTGTTTTTGAGAGTAGTTATGATCGCCAGACAAATAGTTTTAAGGGGATGGAAGTCGGCTGAAGTGCCTCCATTTCAGGAGTTGTGCTCGGAGATGGGCAGGGAGGCAGCTTTTGAAGAGGGGTCATCCAGAAGACTGGGGAATTTAGACTTGTTTGTGGGGAAATGAGGCAAATATCTGGCATTTTTGGCGGGCTCTCGTATCAAAGTATTGATTCTGTTTGTATAAGTTTGGCTTTTCTTTGTTTAATGGATGAATCAATAAAATAAAAAAAATGTAATCATTAAAAAGAAAACATCATGTGATACCTCTAAACATCATGTGAATCATCATGTGACTAATCTAAACATCAGATGCATTACACCATGTCTACATTGCTTGTATTTTAATTAGCTTTTTTAAAATGCATGCTTGCCTGGCTGGTTGTGTTCACATTCTGTTAGGTGAGGTGCTTGTTTAGGTAGACATCAGGAACCTTTATTTTTGCTCTCCTGTTTGGTATCAATAGAAGCACAGAAATAACACACTTCTTCATTAAAATTATTTTAAACAAATAACTATTTTAATTAGAAAACTAATTTACAATGAAAGCACACTTATTATTTAGAAACACTGTTATCACTTGTTAGTTATCACAGACATACATTCGTTACTCTGTGTCTTGGTCTGGATCTCAGTCGCGGCCTGTTGTCTCAAATAAGACCACAGTCTCAAGTCTTTAATTAAAAAGATTTTCCTTTGTTCATTATGAATACATACTATAACTTTCAGAACTCAAAAGCTTCCTCTCCATTCCAAAAAGAGCATTTATTGAAACTAGGCTGTAAAATGTCAGATTTGAAGTCAGATAGATGGATACATTTGTACACACAAAGACCCACATTTACACATCAGTGATGCTTACTTGCTATCAAGAAGAATTATTATTACTTGTGACGCCACAGAAATTGAAACCAAACGATCAGCAAAATGTCCTGTCATGGCTGGTTAGTCCAAGAACTCTGATTAACATGGAAGAGATACCTTTCATCTCTTATTGCATCTGGTTAGAACAAGTCATTGATTCAACTTGTTGGGGTTTAAAGTTTTTTGTTGACATTCATTATATGTCTTGGGTAAATTTTGACCCTAAAGTAGAATTTACTCTGAAATATGAAGGGGAGACAAGAGGCTTGTTGTCACTCATTTTATTCCAACATGCAAATATGAAGCATAAAACAATTAATGAAACAACAAAAATGGAAAATGTAACATACAAAAATATCAAACAATTGTTTGGCCAAAAAATACTGTAATTCATATATTGTATACATTTATCACATTTAAAACACATGTGACAAGCCCCGACCTGACATTTATGTAATACACTGTACCCATGTCCTGAAAACATTCAATCTTTCAGTTCAAATCTACCTTCATTACATTCAGTAGTTGACTCTAGACTGCATGTATATCACTGTGGTTTTATTGTTAACTTCTTTAGTTAACAGCTATAGCAAAAATATGCTGATATTGACATTTTAGTTTGGAGGACAAAAATGTTTCTAATATTATTTTGAAATAGGTGTTTGCAACCAGCAAACCACTGGACTTTTGACTCAAAACTCTATATTTCCTGAAATAATTGATGCCCCATATATACAGATTTATTCAAATTAGTTCCTTTTTTTTCCTCCAAAATGTTTAAAAAACGAATAGGGTTTACAGTATGGATGATGATTAGAAGCGTTGAAATTAGATTTTTTTTTAAAATTAGTAACACAACACAACATGCAGAAATCAGTTATGCATGCCATTAATGATGATACATTTAAAAATGAAATCATGATTTTATATCCTCATAAGTCTTGTCACTCCATTTATCCCATAGTGTGGACGAAGGTCTTATGCACCTCTCTGTAAGCGTTTCGCAGGAGAACATATGGAAAACACATTTCCAGCATGTCTTGACTCAAGAATGGTGACTCCTTAGATATCTAAAACACAAAGAGCATTAAATTGGCAACATTTGTATGAAGCATGTTTCTTAGAGCTATCAAGTGATCCAGAACCTATTTTTGTGTGTAAATGGCTTACTTATCTGTTATCTCTGCATATATAAAAGAGTTATATGAGTATTTTAACATAATACAAAAAAAATTACATCAACTTTAATTCTAAAGCCTTTGCTGAAAAATAACATCAAAGTGCCCCAAACAACTCTAAAACCAGCTAACAGTCCGGCTTGAATATGCTGGGGGACCAGATAAGGCCAGCAAAACATCTGAGGATGGTTAAATGTATGTTTGTTTCATTTAATTGTTATCGAACAAGCCCGTCGCTGGCCTACAGTCCACACCGATCCATATTGCAATTGAACTAAGTTGTCAGCATCTCCGAGGTAGACATAGGTACGTTTCCTATGTTCCGTCAGACTCGCATCTTAGGCCACAGCATTGAGTCCCACAGGTTTTTTCAGGGTCACACATCATGAGCAAATTTTTAAGACACAGTGTCAGAGTTTTTTTGTGCTTTGTACAGCTGTCCAAATAAAAGTTAAATAGACAGCCCTAATTTTTACATTTTGAGAGAGCCATAATACATCTTCTGAAGTAAATATAGACTCAGTTATTACCATGTGTAGAAGGAGATAAACTGAATCTCTGTTCTTAATTTCCAGTCGCTCCATATTCTGACCAAGCTGCAGTAAGACAGAGGACGCCACCTACAAGAAGGCAGACATTTGATGTTCAAGAAACGTATGCAGTGGATTTAATTTCAATGTATGGTTAAAATATCTAGGGTGAACAGAGGGACACTTTCTGATAATTCGTCATTGCTGTTGATTTTAAAATATAATCCAAATGGCTACATTAATATCATCCCATACTAGATTAATTTCTCTAATGAAATATGTATGAATATACACATAATGATAGATTTTTTTGCATTAAACATTGTGAAATCTTATGAAGCAATTGTGTATCACCAAATCTAGTTAAATAAAAATCTCTAGTTTAATGCAATTGACCTTTCGTTTAGCTCAATCTCGTTGGTCAGACAAATTTAACAGAATGTCCCATCTCAAATTAATTGGAGATTTCCATAAAAAGCACAATATTCTGAAAAGTGTGTTTATAAAGTGGTAAAAATCTGATAGAATTGTTTTTTTATTTTTTTATTACATGGGCTGGGATTAAGTGAGACATTGTAAAGTATGTTTTATCTGATATTTTTTTATAAAAAATAAACTTAATTACAGAGTAAAGTGATAAGAAAAATTGTGAAGACTGGGAATCAGAATCGAGGCATCCTTATGTCTAAGACTATCAAGAGTCTTGCTCTGTTTGATTTTATATTGGACAATATTGCTTACGTCAAGTTCATTAATTGTTTGGCAGTGAAGCAGATGTACATTTATACATTAATTGTGTGATTCCAATCACAATTGCCTTATTTGGTTTTCCTTTTGCCCCTCGGGTTTGGGGAGTTTGCGCACTCTACTTATTCCCAATCAGCAGGAGTTTTCTCAGCAAAAGGTCACAAAAGTTTAAGTGGTCATTCAAATTTTAATATTGTCATCATGATGTACATATATGCATTCTGGTAATAATTTTTTTCACCTTCAATCAGTTTATTATAATTTTTAATTTGATGTATCTTTATCCCTCCTCAGCATCATGCATTGCTGCCATGCTCTGTGCATTTGCTGCAAAAGAGTCCTCAAATGCATGTTTATTTGTTAGAACAGATTAATAAACAATGACTTGATGGCAAGGATTTCTGAATTTCAGAGAGTTTATTTCCAAAACAACTCAGATAACAGCAGGTTTAATTGCTCTTTATTAGAACTGTGAATGATTCTGTTTGAATGCATTCTAAGTTTTGCGGAATCTATTGTATGCAAAAATATAAACTTCTTCTTAATTAAATTTTTTTGTTTAGTTACAATATGAACTTAAAACAGGCACTTTGTATTCCATATGTTGCAAACCATATATACATATGTCTAGGATGATCTGGACCTTGCCGGCCAAAGTTGTTAAAAAATGGTCAGAAAATGCTTACTTCTGAAAAATACCACTGGGTGTGGGGTAGGGTTGTGTGATATTGAACAAAAATAATTTGAGTGTGGTGGTCCAAATGCTCCCATTTTATGTCTATTTGAGTGCTTAGAAATGATGTACAGTGGCAAGAAAATATGTGAATCCTTTGGAATTAGCTGGGTTTCGGCATAATTCGGTCATAAAATGTGATCTCATCTTCATCAAAGTATAGAAAAACACAAAGTGCTTAAGCTAACAACACACAAACATTTATAATCTTTCATGTCTTTACTGAGCACATTCCATTTAAAATTCACAGTGCTGTGGAAAAAGAAAGAGAACCCTTAGATTTAATAACTAGTCGATGCTCCTTTGGCAGCAATAACCTCAACCATGTGTTTCCGGCAGTTGCAGATCAGACCTGCACAATGTTCAGATGGAAATTTAGAACATTCTTCCTTACAGAACTTCTTCAGCTCAGCCATATTCTTAGGATTTCTGGTGTGAATGGCTCTCAAGGTCATTCCACAGCATCTCTATTGGGTTAAGATCAGGGCTGTTCCAGGGACACTCCAAGGTGGATTTTCTTTTTTTGAAGCCATTCTGTATTGGATTTACTTCAAAGTTTAGGGTCATTGTCGTGGTGCATCACCCAACTTCTACTGAGCAATAGTGTTCATTTTGTCAGCATTTTTTTAATATAGTCTTAGTCTTACCGTGCGTTCAGACCAGAGGCGGCGAGAGTGTCAAAATTCACTCTGGCTGCCCTGCCAACAACGCTATCAAAAAAATTAATGGATGCTTTGACATATTTGAAATAGGCGGCAACGTTCGTTGAGAATGCATGGTTTTGTGAACTATATTTAAATGGGCCATTTAATAGTTTTAATGATAAACTTAAAAGACAAACACAGATGACGGACATGTCCGTAAACTATCTCTCTCTCCCGCACGATCCTCTGCAGTCGACCTTTATCCCTCTCGGGAGGCTTGATTAGCCTAATATGGGACCGGGTGTGTACGATCACGCCCTGCCACATTCCTTATGAAATATTTGAATATATTATTAAATAATATTATATAAACCATAATATCCACTTCATCAACTCACCTGGCACACTAACACCTCAGACACCTTTGTCCACTCATCGTTTTTTTATTTTATTTATAACCCTGTAAGCAAACAGGGGCAGATAAAATATTACGGGAAAACTAATGTTTGGTGGGAACCAAAGTTTACACGGTTGTGTTCTCTAGACTTCGCTAGAGTGGAGCACTTCTATATTCCAATAGGTTGCCGCTGAACCGCGTCAAAGCTCATTACCATAAAGTTGGCTGCACTTGAACTTTCCTCTGACGCCCACACCAACCAAGACTCGCCGCACCGCTTCTTGCCGCCGAGAGACGCTGGCTGTCATAGAAAATGAATGACTTCCGGTCATTTTGATGCTCTCGACGCCTCTGGTCTGAAGACACGGTTAGTCCTGTGTCAGATGTCCTTGTTAGGACAGCTACTTCACAACAATTTGCTAGCCTATTAGCTTTATGAGTTCGGTTTAGCTAAAAAACACAGCCTACATAATGTAACGCCACCGCCTTGTCTTAATATAGCGTATTAAGTTGTCTAATATAGTTGTCACTAGTTACTTAATATATCTTAAAAAAAAACAACAACCACCTAACATTACCACCCAGACGTTAACCTACCTTCTTTGTGGTTAGACTTCATACCATTGTCTCCTTCTCCCAAGTCCAACTGTTGCTGTCATTATTTTATTGCGGCGCTGTTTTGTGGTCCGCGTTCTGCATAATGCGGTGGCTAACTTTTGCTTATCGCGGCCCTTTCGGCACATTTCGTGGCCAACACACTGGCGGTCTGCGAAACGTGCCGAATATATATATAAATAATTCTGAAAAAAACAGACTATAATATTTTGTCTCCTCTTTTTGGATGGGGTTACCCTAGCAACCAAGTAACAAATCAAATATTTCTGCACTAGAAAATCATAGAGATTTGAGTTGACTTATTTCACTCAGGATGGCAAGGAGCATTGTTGGCTGTCACCTTGGTAACTTCCTAGCAACCAGATGGGGTTACCCTAGCAACCAAGCAACAAATCACATATCTCTGCAGCAGAAAGTCATAGAGAATTCTGGGTTGATTTATTTCAATTAGGATGGCAAGCAGACTTGATAAGTATCACTATGGTAACTGCCTAGCAACCAGATGGGGTTACCCTAGCAACCGAGTAACAAATCACATATCTGTCATAGCACCAGAACAAAATAAAGACTTCTGGCTTTGTTCATGGGACTCAGGGTAGCAAGGATCGATCGGTCGATCAATCGATCAATCAATCAATCAATCAATCAATCAATCTGTCTGTCTATCTGTCTTTCTATCTAACTTTCTATCTGAGGGTCAATATCTATCTATTGATCTCTCTCTCTCTCTCTCTCTCTCTGTGTCTGGTGCATGCTGTGAATTGGGAAAGGAATGCATGGGAGGGTGATCTAGGTGAGAGGGAATTTTCAAAAATTTTCACTTTCTTGCTTTTTCTTGTATTCGATTATTTTAATTGATAAAGAAAAAAGTACAAAGAAAGAAAAAAAAAAACTGAGTTTGTTTTCCGCGAGAGTTGTCCCGTGTCGGAGGAAGGGATGACGTCTCACACTCACGCGAGTGTGCAGGCGTCAGGCCTGTCGCTCCGGCATGGGATAAGGTGTGTGACCCAGGCAGGTGTGCCTGTAGAGGATGTGTTGCTGGACGTGGCAGAGCGCGTGGGGCATGAGAACATAATTTCGGCGTCTCGGATGAACAAGGCCGTAGTGGTATTTTTGAAGGAAGAGAATCTGGTTCATGGTTTGATCGAGAGCGGGATATCGGTAAGTGGCACTTTTGTTTCTGTTCAACCTTTAGTTTCAATCACGACGAAGGTGACGGTTTCTAACGTTCGACTTTTATTCCTGATGCTGACATTGAGCGAGAGCTTTCTCGATTTGGAAAACTTGCCAGTGGAATTAGAACGGTTTCACTTGGGTGTAAAAATGCCGCTTTAAAACATGTGTTGTCGTTTAGGCGACAGGTGTACATATTTTTAAATGAACCGACGCTGAATATCTCCTTTCGCTGTGTTTTTGAGGGCAAGTCGTACATGATGTACGCGAGCACGGGAGAGATGCGGTGTTTTGAGTGCAGGAGTATTGGACATGTTAGGCTGTCTTGTCCTCATAGAGCTGAACTTGAGAATGAAGCAGGCCCTAGCAATATTTCAGATAAGAGGAAGGAAAATGAAGTGCAAAAGAGTAGTGTACCAAATCCAAATGAAGCAGCAGTGGTGAATAATGAGGATCAGAATGTGGATTCAAACTTGAAGGAAGGAATGATAATGGAAGACCCGTCCCCTAATAATGAGAAAGATACAGAGGAAGCTTCTGGTAGTAAGACAAAACAAGGAAAAATGAAGAAAGTTAATGTTGTAACCGATGTGGCTGTTGAGGGAAGCACTGTGGTACAGGGGTCTGGGCAGGGTGATACTGTGGTACAGGGGTCTGATCAGGGTGATACTGTGGAGAGTTCAGAGAATACAAGCCAGACGAATGATGATGCAAGCGGTTTGAAAGGTGATGTTTTTGAAAGAGGAAAGATAGTATCTTTGATTAAGAAGGTGCAATCAGATATGGTTGATGAGGAGACGGATGACGATGGTGATGATGATGATGATGATGATGACGATGGTGGTGGGTTATCTGATTTCTCAGATGTGTCAGATGTTTTACAATTAAGCTGTGAGCAGGTTTATTCACTAGATGAAATAAATAAATTCCTAGACGATACCTTTGGAAAACCTGTTGATGTACGGAATCATTTTTCTGATCTGAAGAGGTTTGAGACTTCTGTTCGTTATTGGCAGAGGAAGGTTGGAGAAGATGAACTCAGTCGGCGAAAGAGATTTCGTTTAAAAAAGTTTCTTGCAAAACTGCGAAGGGGTAAAACCCCTATAAAACGTAAATTCAAATAATTGAATCAATGGTTTACATATCATTCAGGATGACTTTACTACACTCTTTATTTTTTTCTGTCTCTCTTTTCTATCTCTTTATAATTTCTATGGAGATGATAAGGGTAGCTTCTTTAAATATTAACGGAGGGAGAGATAGGAGCAAGAGAGCAATGGTGGCAGAATTAATTAATATTAAGAATGTAAGTGTTTCTTTTTTGCAAGAAACACATACAGACTGTAATAATGAAGTAGAGTGGTGTAGATGGTGGGAGGGGGAGAGCATCCTCAGTCACGGCTCAAATTTGAGTGCTGGAGTAGCTATTCTTTTCTCAAAAAATTTTAACCTGAAAATTTTGTCAACTGAAGAAATAGATAAGGGTAGCGTTTTAATGGTTGCTGGAGAAATAGATGATTTAAAATTTATTTTTATAAATGTTTATGCTCCAAACAATGGCTCAGATCGTGTGGAAGTGTTTAGGAAGTTGCAGAGTGCATTAAGAAAATATGATAATGATTCTTGCATCATAATGGGTGGGGATTGGAATTGCACTACAAATTTTCTTTTAGACAGGAACAGAGAGGAGTCTCATCCACCATCTAGTAATGCTCGTCAGAATATTATTAATGAGTTTGAGTTGATGGATGTGTGGAGGAACATGAATAAGAGAATTAGACAGTATACATGGGTTAAAATACTAGACTCTAATGTAACTGGAGCAAGATTAGATAGGATATATATAAGTAAAACAAGTATGAATAGAGTATCTAATGCTAATATTTTTCCTAACGCTTTTTCGGATCATCATATTGCAACCATAGATTTTAACATTATTACTTTAGCACGTCCAAGGTTTTACTGGCATTTCAATACTAAATTGCTGCAGGATTGGTCTTTTTGAGAAAAGTTTGGTGATTTTTGGAAATTGTGGCAGTTGAATAAAGGTAATTTTGAAAAAATAACACAATGGTGGGAGGTGGGGAAAGCACAGATAAAGGTTTTTTGTCAAAATGTTTCCTACAATACTACTGTGTGTGTTAAAAAGAAAATTGAGCAGTTGGAGAAAGAAATCATTGGTATGGAAAATGTGATGGATGTAAATGTTTTGGGTGTATCCAATGATTTAAGGAATAAGAAACCTGAATTAAGATCCATCTTAGAGGAAAGAGCGAAGGGCGCTTTAATTAGAGCAAGAATTTCTTCCATCAAGGACATCGACTCTCCCACTTCTTATTTTTTTAATCTTGAGCGGAAAGTCGCACAACAAAAGTGCATACTTCACCTGCGCAAGGAAAATGGAACTTTAACATCAAATCCAACAGAAATGAGGAAAATGGCAATGGATTTTTATGCTGATTTGTATGGACATACTGACTGTGACTCTGAGAACATGGCACAATTATTACAAGGACTTCCAAAGTTGCAACCTGAGGATAACAAAAAGCTTGACACCATGATCAGCCTCAACGAACTTTCAGATGCAGTTCAGCAACTCTCCACAGGGCGTGCGCCAGGAATAGATGGTTTGCCTGCCGAATTTTACAAGACTTTTTGGACTGTTTTAGGTGAAGACTTTTATGAAGTTTGTTGCGAATGTTTTGAAAAGGGAATGTTGCCAACTAGCTGTCAGAGGGCTGTGATCTCTCTCTTACCAAAAAATGGAGATCTAGGTTTTTTAAAAAATTGGCACCCTGTTTCTTTGATGTGCTCGGACTATAAAATATTTGCAAAAGTTTTAGCCAATAGGTTAAAAAACCACTTACATATTGTGGTCAAAGGAGAGCAAACGTATTGTATTCCGGGTCGTACAATCATGGACAATCTGTTTTTAATAAGAGATGTTATTGATGTGTCTATCAATGAAAATTGCAATGTTGGTTTTTTGTCTATTGATCAGGAGAAAGCTTTTGATCGGGTGTGTCATGAGTACATTTTTAAAGTCTTGGAATCTTTTGGGTTTGGGAATTGTTTTATTTCATGGATCCAATTGATGTATAAAGGGGCTTCAATAATGCTTAAGATGGGGAATGGTTTGACTTATCCATTGCCGGTGAAAAGAGGTATTCGACAGGGGTGTCCTCTCTCAGGGCAACTCTATAGCCTAGCAATTGAGCCCCTGTTATGCAAATTAAGAAATGGATTAAGGAGTTTTATGGTCCCAGGTGACCCAAGGGAGTCAAGATTTTTTGTGTCGGCTTATGCTGATGATGTAACTATTTTTGTCACTGGGCAATAATATATGCAAATATTATGTGAGAGTTTGGATGTCTACGAGAAAGCGTCTTCAGCTAAAGTAAATTGGGGGAAAAGTAATGGTTTTATTGTGGGCCAGTGGGAAAATGGTGGGCCACCTCCACTTCCTGGGGGATTGCATTGGGGAAGAGAAGGTATTAAAATTCTTGGAGTGTTTTTAGGAGTAGAAAATTATAGAGAAAAGAACTGGGAGGGTTTGCTGGAGAAGGTGTCTGCTACGTTGTCTAAATGGAAATGGCTATTGCCAGAGCTATCCTACAGGGGTAGAGTTTTGGTTACGAATAACCTGGCCGCCTCCATGTTATGGCACAGGCTCAACGTTTTAGAGCCACCAGATAACATTGTTAAAAGTATCCAGAGGAAACTGGTGGAGTTCTTTTGGTCAGGACAGCATTGGATTCCTGCAGCAGCTCTGTATCTTCCAACTCAAGAGGGGGGACAAGGTTTGGTTGACGTAAGGAGTATAGTTTTATAGTTCGGCATAGTTTTCGTTAATGAAATGAACACTAGTGCACAGCCACACTTCATCAGTCCACAACACATTTTCCCAGTAGCGTTGTGGGGTGTCTTGGACAAACTTCAGGCATGCAGCAATGTTTTTGTTAGAAAGCAGCAGCTTTCGTCATAGTGTCCTGCCAAGGAAACCATGCCTGTTTAATGTTCCGCTTCTGTCACTCACTTGACGTTGTGTCGACTCGATATTGTCTCTCTTGAGAGTCTCGGTTACCTCTATCTTTGAGAAAAGGCCAATGAGAATTTGCATGCCTCTCCCCTGGACATACAGGTATAAAAGGAGGGAAGCGTGCATCTGCTCAGACAGATTTATTCTTCGGAGCCGAATAAATTGTGTTTCAGCGAGCTGAATAAATCCACTGCTGTTCCACTCACCTCTGCAAGAGCGTATGCTGTTGGAGATACGGCGCAAATCAGCGGCTTTTCTCTTCTCTGCACCCCAGTGCAGACTACACCCCTGGGTGCTTCGACAGCCACCTAAAAGAGTATATTCAGTAAAAAAGCAACACTTGGACGTTGAATGTCATTTTAAAGATACATCTTTTTCAAAATGCCCTTCCGTCCTTGTGTTATTCCTGGATGCGGTCGTTACCTCTCCACTTCAGGCAGCAACGGGCGCTGCCTCACGTGTCTGGGCAGAGAACACACTGAGGCAGCGCGTGTGGATGGTTCATGTTCTCACTGTGAGTACATTACTATGGCAATATTGCGGTCGCGGCTTTCCTTCTTCCGGGGGAAAGCCAATCTAGTCGCGCCTTCTACCCACAGGTATAGGGCCGGCGCAGCAGGCGCTGGATGCGATTTCGGGAGTTCAACGGGCGCGGTTTCGCCGGCTAAATCCCCGTGGACCACCCGTTCCCCAGCATGTACGTCTGCCTCCATCCAGGTCCAAGATGAGACCGGCTCACCTTACGGCCAGCTGGATGACAGTTTCGCCGCTGCATCGGAGAGCATCTTGGCGGACTCAGATGCTGAGGACTCGACATGGCTGACGCCTTCGTGTGTGCCGAGCTGTACGCTATGCTTGCCCGGGTCGCCGCGAGTGTTGGGCTGGACTGAAACCCTCCATCCTCCCCTCAGCCTTCGAGGCTAGACGATTGGTTCCTGGGCACGGGGTGCCGCTCACAGCCATGCCCCCCACCACAGTTCCTTTCTTACCAAGGTGCACAATGGGCTGACGAAGTCGTGGAGGGCACCTTTCAGGAATGTTATCTGTGGCTGAATCTGGTCGAGATGCAGGACCCCGACAAGGCTCACTTTCTCAACGCCCCATCTCATAGATCGGCCTATTCGGTGACACCACAGAGTTCTCGGTGGTGAAGAAGCTGACATGGGCCATCCAACATATCTTGCCCCGCCGCGGCTCAATATCCTGCACCTAACCCAAATGCAGACTGCCAAGGTCTTCAAAAGTCTTTCATTTAGACAAAACACAAAAAAGGATGCAAAACTGAATGCAAATAATCCTGGAGAGGGGCTATAAACCAAAAATACCATGTGAGGGACACAACAGAACTAGACCAAAACACTAAACAAACTAGAGAAACAAACAAAAGAGAGAAAAAAAGAACTAACCAGACCAACAGGGAAACATGACTGAACAGTGGGGACAACATGAGGAAGAATCCAGCACAGGACAGAGCACACAAGGGAAATATAAAGATTGAGAAATCAGGTAGAAAACAAGAGGGGCAGGTGGTGCAAATAAACAGAAGATCAGAGAACCAAGGGAGTTGGGCCAGGGAACAAGACAGAGAACAGAAACTGGTTGGGCAGAGGAACACATGGACTCAAAATAACAAAAAAAGAAACAACAGTATATATGTGTCAGGATCATGCCAGTAAATTAGAAATCAGACTGTGACAGGGCTGAGGGTGGGGCCAGGTCGTGATTCTACACACCCGGTCCCTTATCAGGCTAATCAAGCCTCCAAGAGGGATAAAGGCCGACTGCGGATTGTGGAACGGCATTTACGGGCAGCTGCCCCATGTGTGTCTGTGTGTGTCTTTTTATTTAATTAAATATTGTTTATATTGTCATGCCAGTTCTCTCATCCTCCTTTCCATTAATCCCTTTACATTGGTGCCGAAATCCCGGAAGGAGGAGAGTTCTCCCCCACCATCCACCCCAACGGAGCAGCCGTGGCCATCACCCTGGTCAGCGGGGGAACTGCTGCCAGGGGTGGGGGAGACCCCTTCTGATCCTCGAGAACGCGGCAGGGTGTTCCGTTGCCAGGGACCGGAGGACTGTCTCCGATCCACCCGGGGAGGTGCGGCTGTCATCCGTTAGAGGGTGGAGGAGTGGCCGAGGACCAAGCAACGGCGTATTGGAGAACCGTCGATTAAGTGTTTTAAAAAAAAAACTTCTCCTCTCTCTCCCCCACTGCCGCTCCGGGTAGGCCTTTTCCCTGTCTTTTAAATTTTACAGTGTTTTTTTTGTTCGGGGTACTACACTGTTACAGGAAGTACCCCCTATTTTAATCATTATTGTTTCCCTCCCCCTGTCCCCTCCCAGATTCAGGAAGGCGGGGATGATCTACCAGCAGATGGGGCTTAAGGCACACCCTCCCCCAGGGAAAGAGTCATGAATGTGACAGGGCGGAGGGCGGTGCCGGGACGTGATTCCACACAACCGGTCCCTTATCAGACTAATCAAGCCAGGATAAAAGCCGACTGCGGATGGTGGTGCGAGAGAAAGAGCGTTTATGGGCAGCTGTCCATCATATGTGTGTGTTTGTGTCTTTTGGTTTACGTTTTTTTAAAACTATTATTTATATTGTCATGCTGGTTCTCGCATCCTCCTATTTGAGTCGCTGTCTCTCACCTTCAGGAACTCTTGCAGATGTATCTGGATGTTTTTCCTCTGGACAGTGAGCATAGCTGCAGCAAGTTGGTTTATTGCAGTGGCCAAACAGTGGATGTTGTTTTGATGACCTATTGAAGAACAAGTCAAATTTAGTCCAGTATCAAAATACAATTTCCACAAAAAAAAAAAATATATATATATATATATATATATATATATATATATATATATATATATATTATTTTTTTTATTATATAATATATATATATATAAATGTGTGTGTATACTGTATATAGAGTATGTACTGTATGGTGTGCATTACCAATATCACGGAATGAGTAATGCTATATCATGGTAACAGTATACTGTATATCATTTAGAGAATTAGATACTTTACAAATGAAAGATACTTTCTCACCTTATTGTGTTTATTTGAAAGATATGGGCATTCATAAGGAATGATACATCTGTTATCAGTGCAAAAACAGCTTCACATTGTGTTAAAAGTTAAAAACAAAACATGGAAAATAAATATCTGATTATATGAGCCATGTTTGAAGCCATGTAAAATAGGCAACATATTTACTCCTGTGTCAGTTTGACAGCACATCATTTAAACTAAATAATGTGCCAAATTTCCTGAGATGAGCATTACATCATGTCAAATCTAAATTGCTGCCAATGTATTAAATAATGCTAGAAGTGCCCATCTGTGACACAGTTTGCTGAGTACAGTATTGCGTTCTGTTTGGAGTCAGATTTATTGTGGTAAAAATGGTATATCAGAACTCTACCAACTGAAATTATTTTACTATTGCATGATACCATAATTCCACCCAGCTTTGGTCCTTATGCTGACTTGACATGCCATTGTAATTATCCTTATTCCCACATCTGAAGTTGTAATAACAAGTATGCCAAATTTCGAGTGCTTTGTTGTCAGGCAAAAATAGGAAACAGGAGGACACCCAGTTTATTTTAGCACATTTCTTTGGGAACTCTTAATTTTCACACCATTAATGTTAATGGAATTAATTAAACATGTTGGTCAAGATAATGGATTTTGGGTAAAATACATGCTATTTTCTCTGTGCCTTGAAACATCAAGCAATAACAAGCTGCTTCTCCCAACTTGGAAACTCAGGTTATCAAAATTAACTCAAAATTTCCCAATATTCATAATTCTCAATTCATAATTACGAATTGTGAGGGCATTCTTTTGCAACTACAGAGTATTAAACATTTATTTATGAGAATTACAATAGCATGTGGAGGCAGTTTTATAATTAAATGGTAAGAAGTAATGATTTTGATTATTTTAGTTGTGATTGCCAAATCGATGACAACATAAGGGGGTGGGGATTGCTTTAGGACTGTGTCCTAAATGAAGCGACACTAGTGGTCTTCTTTGAAGTCCTCGGTTACCTCTGAACTTGAGAAAAGGCCAATAAGAAATTGCCAGACAGAATTTGCATGTCCCTTACCCGGACGGGTATAAATGGAGGGAATCATGCGTCTGTCCATTCAGGTTTCTTATTTGGAGCCGAGCGGTTGTGTGATCAGCGAGCTGAAATCACTTACTGTTCCACTCATCTCTGTAGAGCGTATGCTGTTGGATCTATGGCACATATCAGCGGCTTTCCCCGGCTCTACACGGCAGTGATGCTTTGACCCTGGGCGCTTCTAAAAGATAATATTTTCTGTAAAAGAGTTTAATTTCTCTAAAAGAGCAATACACAGCTGGCGTTGAACGTCCTTTCTGGAAACATCTTTATGAAGATGCCCTTCTACCCCTGTGCAGTTCCTGGATGCAGTCGGTTTCTCTCCACTCCTGACGGTCACAGACGCTGCCTCATGTGTCTAGGCAGCGATCACACCGAGGCAGTATTTGTGGATGGTTCGTGTTCTCACTGCGAGAACCTCACCATTGCAGCATTGCGGTCGCGGCTTTCCTTCTTAAAGTGGAATGGCACTACAGCCGCCCCCCGCATTGCTCCTTCTTCCCACGGGATTGAGGACAGCCCGGTTGGTGATGGAGGCGATTTGGGGATGGCAGCAGGCTCGGTTTCGCCAGGTAGATCCCCACGAACTACCCGCCCCCGGTACACTCGTTGACCTCCGTCCAAGCTCAAGGTGAGAGCAGCTCACCTCACGGCCAGTCTGATTACTCCCTCGAGCCGCCCGGCCTGGATGATGAGTTTGCCGCTGCATCGGAGAACATTCCGGTATCTGACGCAGAAGAATCGACTTGACTGCTGCCTTCGGGTCGGAACACCCAGTCTGAGGCTGACACCCAGATGGCCGACATGCTTGCCTGGGCCACCGTCAGCGTGGGGTTGGACTGGAACCCTCCGTCCTCCCAACAGCCTTCATGCAACTGCTGCCCCCCGGCTGGTCGGTTCTGATGAGTCCAGAGGATGCCTGCATGGGACCTCATCCTCAGTCACCTTGAGTGGAGCAAGGTAATTGCTTCGAGTCTTCTCTCAGCACCAAAGCCTCGGGACATGCTTCTGCCTCCCGACGCTACACTACCTGCTCCGCCCCGCTGTGAAGCCTCGCCAGGTACATCAAAAACTATCGTCCCCTTAGTGCCCCTCACACGGAGCTGGGACACGTAGTTCTCACTTCCCAACCCGTCGCGGTGGTTGGCCAGGACCATCCGACTCGGCTACACGATTCAATTTTCCAGGCCCCACCCCCTTTTGCTGGCATCCGCATTACCTCGGTGCACGCCGAAGATGCCAACACCCTGGATGCGGAGATTGCGACCCTTTTTCTCAAAGACGCGAAGGAGCCTGTCCCTACAGCTGAGATGAAGAAGGGTTTCTAAAGCCCTTACTTCATCATACCCAAGAAAGGCAGTAGCTTACGACCGATCTTGGACTTGCAAGTTTTCAACCGGGCCTTGCACAAACTTCCGACCCTCTTGCCTCGACACCGACCCTTCCACTGAATGTCATCAGAATTTAATGGTTTCTGTGAGTACCCTGAGATTAAATCTTGCAGGCAAAAGTAGGCATAAATGCTTACTTGACTTACAATTGATTAAATATAGTAGTGCAATTAAGGATATTGTTAACAAATTGAATAAAAACTTTTATATTCACTTTCTGCGTAAACATGGTCATATTTAATACATTATTGTTTGGTTGTTTGGCCCATTTTAGTTATAGTACAGGAATACTGCATTTTGTAATGCAGAAATGTTTACTTGACTTAAATGGAATATAATAATATGCAGAAGCCGGCAGTTTGTATTTCCATTTTAAGCCACATAGGCACTTTGAAGCTTTAATTTGAGTTTTTCACTGACATTATGTAAACACTGACATGTTGAAATTGTAATACCAAATTGTTCACTTAACCTAGGATGTGCCATTTATTTAATTTATATTCACAACTGGTAATATTGTTTAACCAACAAAGCTTAAGAAAATAATAAACTGCAGGCCCCCCACCTATGCGCGCCCAGCCTAACCGCATTGCACCTACACCACGGCCATCCGGTTGTGACCAAGAGGCCATCCTACTAAGTCGCTAACTCGGAGTCTGACAAAGCAAACAGGTACGCGGAGCAACATAAGTTCTTTGAGGTTCCCCTCAGCGCAGCCACCTCGGGTTGAAGCAACGTTCCTCGAAGTGGCATTGCCTGCTCCCCCCCACCTGGAGCTTGGACACATGGCTAGCACTTTCCAACCCATCGCGGTGGCTGGCCAGGACCATCTGACTTGGCAATGCGATTCAATTCATCAGGCGCAGGTCGAGAACGTCACCACCCTAGGGGCGGATATTGCGACCATTCTGCGCAAGGGCGCGATAGAGACTGTCTCTCCAGCTGAGATGAGGAAAGGGTTCTACAGCCCTTACTTCACTGTGCCAATGAAAGATGGTGGGTTGTGGCCAATCTTGGACCTGCAAGTTCTAAACCAGGCCTTACCCAGACTTTCCGTTCAAGATGCTGACTATGCATCTAGCATCAATATTGGTTTGTGGCGGTAGACCTGAAGGATACGTACCTTCACATCTCGGTTTTACCTCGACACAGACCCTTCAGTACAAGGTCCTCCCCTTCAGCCTGTCCCCTCGCATCTTCACGAAGTTCACAGAGACAGCTCGTGCCACGTTAAGGGAAGTGGGCATCCGCATACTCAACTACCTCGATGACTGGCTGATCCTAGCACACTCTTGAGAGTTGTTTTGTGCACACAGGGACCTGGAACCTTGTTGTGCTCTGAATTTGAAGGATCTGTAGAGATTCTTTATGGATGAATGTTCACCTTGACTGGTGTTCTCCAACCTCATTAGGCATTACAAGAGAAAACTCAGAACTGTTATCTTGGCAAAGGTTGGTTGCAAAAAGTATTGAATAAAAGGGTGCCAATAATTATGGCCAATGCATTTTGGATACAAATATGTATTTAATAATGAGATATTTCCCTGTTTCGATAGTTTTATTTCAATTAAAGTTTCGATTTTTGTGAATTTTTTTAATGAAAGATCAAAAGGCAAAACAATGCAGATTTGTTTTCACAGCCTTCTTTGCGCATATTTCCCAAGTGTGCCAATATTTTTGGCCACTACTGTACATTTAACAAATGTTATGAGGAGGATGTTTAGAATACTTATCGTGCTCACTTCATGATGTACAATAAAAATTAACACTTAAACACATTATACTGTAGAACTGATACAATGTTTAAAATCTTACTAAAATTTATTTTAAATATCACCTAATCAAACTGAAAAAGGCACCTGTTTCATAAAATGACCCCAACATTTAATTATCTAATGTTCTTTGTACTGTAGAAAGTTTGTTTACTCAGATGTTTTTAGGACATATTTGCATTGCCCTTGTGCAAAAAAATTATAGTTAAACAAGGAATGACTCCTGTTCTTCTACCCAATATTACCTCCATGTTCTCGGCTGTAGAAGGAGTTTGGATCCAGACATAGGGTGGGTAAAGACACAGCTATATAGACCAGCAGCAGGCAGGTGATTTTGAACTCCTCCTCAATGGATGAGTTGTCTGGCAAGGCAAGTAACATGTAATCAGTGTTGGGGAAGCTACTTTAAAACTGTAGCTTGTGGGTCAGAAAATGGGACCAAAATTCATGATCTACAGTAGTTCAACTATAGTCAAAGTACTCTTTTGAAGAAGTAGATAGATACACTACATGCTTCTAAGAAGGAGCGATATCTTTTAAAACAGATTACATAATTTACAGTTTAATGAGAGCAGTAGTTGTCTGGCTCAAAAACAATGAGGGTTTTAGAATGAATTAATCTCCATTAGGGGGACGATTGAACAGATCAATTTACACAGAATATTAATGCTAAAAAAAAAATCTAATAATAACTGAGCCAAAAACTGTGATAAACATCAGCGTTTGATTAAATTCTTACTTAAATACTGCTATTAAAGCTGATCAGGGATTTCTGCGAATTGTTTCTTTTAGAACCAATTTTCATGAAATGTCCAAATGAACCAATTTACTAAAATAAATCAGACTTCAAATCAACACTAAATGGTAAATGGTCTGCACTTATATAGCGCCTTTTTAACCTTAGCGGTTACCAAAGCGCTTTACACGATGTCCCATTCACCCATTCACAATCACACATTCGCCCAAGGACACTTCGGCATGTGGAGTCATGTGGGCCAGGAATCGAACCGCCAACCCTGCAATTACTGGACGACCCGCTCTACCACCTGAGCCACAGCCACCCGACTACATATGAGAGAAGACACACAATGTGCCATAAAAAATGTTTTTTTTTTTTTATATATTTTCTCGCTACACTATGTTGTTGTTGAAAATTAACTTGTTACTAAAAAAATCGTCTAGGTTACTGTCGAAACCCCCGTTCCCTGATGGAGGGAACGAGAATTTGCGTCAGTGAAGTGACACTAGGGGTCTCTATTGAGAGCCTCAGTTGCCTCTGAGCTTTGAGAAAAGGCCAATGAGAATCGGCGAACAGAATTTGCATGACCCTCCCCTGGAGATACGTGTAAAAGGAGGGAATCGTGCATCTGTTTAGTCAGGTTTTTGCACTGAGGAGCCAAGAATATGGTACAGCCTTTACAGTGGTTGGTACGGTGTTGTGGCAAGAGGGACACAACGTCTCATTCCCTCCATCAGGAATTGGGGGTTACGACATTAACCTAGACATTCCCCTTCTGTCACTCAACGTTGTGTCGGTGAAGTGACACTAGGTGTCCCTATCCAATAACGCCACAACACTGAACTGTGTTTTGTGAACTGCTGATGCGGGTGCAAGCAAGCTGTTGCGTGCCAAAAGAGCAGCCCGCGCCAGGCTGCACGTAACCTTCCCCAACGCCCCACAAAAACATCATACACTTTTTAGGTTCCCGGCATCCCTCTTCTCTTGGGGGGAGAACAAGCGATGTGCCAAGCATGGGAGCAGCCAGTGCCAGCCACGGCCTTTTCTCTCTCTATGTTAACCATAGGCTGTTAGAAGTGGCTGGGGCCATCCAATGCTATAACATGCATCGGGAAAGGTGTTCTATTAATATTCTATTCTTTCAGGGGGAAAAGATCCAATGGAGACCACATCCTGCACAGGCTGGGGAGGGCACATGCGGCAAATATGTCACATGGGCTTATGAGCCACACATGAAAGTGGCACGGTGGTAGGTCCTACCTGGTGAGGGAGGAGCTCTACAAACACAGCAACCGAGGGCAGAGGGAGCTGCCCAAGGGTGACGCGGGTCCGCTGACGGGGGGACCGTACCATGGAAAATACAACACAGGAGGTAATTGTGATGACTGATACCAGTGGAGCACCTATTCCAGTACAGAATAATTAGTACCCGTAGTGGGTCTGGTCGGGAATTACTCAGCTGAATTCGCGAGCCAGAGGGCTATGGAGGAAAGACATCCAGGGAGCGCAAGCTTTTGTGGACTCACCAGGGGGTAAAAGTGCACAGGTTCACCTTGGAAGAGGTGAAAGGCACTATCTGCAAGCAGTACATCCGGTCAGCTGTCCCGTATTACACAGTTCTACGTGCTCGGACCTGAAAGACGGGCCAGGACCGACTCAACCCTCAGAGGTTATTGATCTTGCAAAGGTATTAGGTGTTGCCCAGCCCGCTGCTCTGCCAATGTCTGCTAGAGAGGCGCCGTTGGCCAGTGCCCACGAGAATGCCATGCTCCTCATAGAGCGTGCTTGAACCTGCAAGGGGGCGTGCATGGCCTGGGTCTAATAGGCCTGGCAAGGGCGTCGAAGCCTCTGTTGGGGGATAGCCCCTTTTTGCTGTCTGCCAAAGCAAACAAAGAGCTGCTTGGACTCACCTAGAGCTCCGTGTGCGGTCCAAATAGGTGCACAAAGCACTCACCGGACACAGCAACGACAAGGCAGTCACTTGCAGGTTCACTGCCTGGCCCTGAAGGGGGGCAATAGGAACCTTGGGCTTGTTGCCCAGTCGGGATCTTAGCATGACCTGAGCGTCTGCCGGACTGAGCTCCATGCAAGTGTCGCTGACAGAGGGCGGTTGCAGGTCACTGACCTTCTTCATGGAAGTGAGTGGAATCAGGAGGGCCATCTTCAGAGGAGGACACATAGCTCAACTAGGGGGTTCTCTGAGGGCCCACAGGAAGCACGGAGAGAACCCATGAGGGGAGCAGGCATGGCCTGGGAGGATTCAGCCTCCGGGTGCCTCTTAAGGGACCAGATGACCAGGTCATGCTCCCCAAGGGCTTAGCGTCTACTGCATCGTGGTGGGCCGGTATAGTGGCTACAACACATTCAAGGTGGAGGGGGATAGCCGCCCCTCCAACATCCTGTGCAGAAATTAGAGCACTGACCCGACTGCGCACTTCTGCGGGTCTTCTGATCGGGAAGAGCACCAGTTGTGTACAGACGCCACTTTAGGGCGTAGAGCTGCCTGGTCAAGGGAGCTCTGGCTTGGTTGATCATGTCTACAACAGCAGGTGGTAGAATACTTTAGATCTTTAGATGGGTGCACCATCCCTGAGAAATTAGGTCCTTCCTAAGAGGAATGTGCCAGGGAGGTGCTGTCGCAAGGAGCGTAAGGTCCGAGAACCAAGTCCGAGTGGGCCAGTAGGGTGCCACTATGTGCCTGTCCCGAGGGGAGCCTCAAACAAGGAGAACCATAATGGGCAGTGGGAGTTTTTCTGGGAAGCTCCATTGGTCCCAAATCTTTGCTGTATTGGTCCCAAATCAGCTGGACCATCTGGGGGTGGAGCCTCCACTCTCCGCTGAGTGTGGCCTGTCGTGATAGCATGTCCGCTGTCATGTTGAGGCTGCCCGGGATATGAGTGGCATGCAGTGACTCCAGTCGCCAACGCAGTCATGTTCCTGTCAAGGAACAGGTGGCTGCGTGCCCGTTGCACACGGCACCCAACCCAGTTTGGAGGCATCTGTGGTGACCACAACACGTCTGGACACCTGCTGCAGGGGGACGCCTGTCCGCAGCAAGCAGAGGTCTGTTCAGAGGTTGAGTAGCTGATGGCAGAGAGGGGTGAAAATAACATGGTATGTGCCGTGGCACCATGCCCAACTTGGGACTCGAGTCTGAAGGCAGTGCTGTAGGTGTCTCGTATGCATCAACCCAAGAGGCGTGACCACCGCTGAGGATGCCATATTCCCCAGGAGCCTCTGGAACTGCTTTAGAAGGGTCGCAGTGCCTGATTTGAATAAGGTGACTCTTGAGAGTGAGCTAGGATCAGCCAGTCATCGAGGTAATTGAGAATGTAGATGCCCGCTTCCCTTAACGGGGCAAGGGCTGCCTCTGTGATCTTCGTGAAGACTCAAGGGTACTAGGACAAGCCAAAGGGGAGGACCTTGTACTGATACATCTGGCCCTGGAACGCGAACCGTAGGAAGGGTCTGTGTCAGGGCAATATTGAGACGTGGATGTACGCGTCCTTCAGGTCTACCGCTGCAAACCAATCTTGATGCCGAACGTATGTTATGATATGTCTCTGCGTGAGCATCTTGAACGTGAGTTTGTGTAAGGGCCAGTTAATTAATCGTAGGTCCAAGACTGGCTGCAACCCACTGCCTTTCTTAGGTATGATGAAGTAAGGGCTGTAGAATCCCTTCTTCATCTCGAATGGAGGGAAAGGCTCTATCGCGTCCTTGTGTAGCAGGGTAGCGACTACCGCCCGTAGGGTGTTGGCATTCTCGCCATGCACCGAGGGTGAAGCGGATACCGCTAAAGTGGAGCGGTCGCTTGGTGAACTGAATCATGCAGCTGAGTCGGATGGTCTTGGCCAGCCAGCGCGACGGGTTGGAAAGCGAATGCCAAGCGTCCAAGTACCGTGCGAGGGGCACTAAGGGAATGACCACATTTGACGTACCTGGTGGGGCTTCGCAGTTGGGGGGAGCAGGTAGTATTGCGTCGGGAGGCAAAGTTGCGTCCTGGGGCACCTGTGCTGAGGGAAGACTCAAAGCACTTACCCTGCTCCGCGTACCCGGCAGGGGTTGGGTTGGTGACAGAGGAGGAGGTCCTGTGGAGACGTCCTCTGGACTCGTCAGAACCGGACTCAATGTCATCATCCAGCTCATGGGGTCCGAAGGAGGCATTAGACTGGTTGTGGGACGAGTCGGTCTCACCTAGGACCCGGACGGAAGCAAGCGAGCGTGCTGTGGGGTGGGTGGTTCTTGGGGTTTTACCTGGCGAAACCGTGCCTGCTGAACTCCCCAAATTGCCTCCATCGCCAGCCGGGTCTACCTCCATCCTGTGGGAAGAAGATGCGATGCAAGGGGCGACTGGAGTAGTGTTTCCTTTCAGAAAGGAAAGCCGCAACCACCACGTTACCATGGTTAAGTTCTCGCAGTGAGAACAAGAATCCACAAACGCTGCCTCAGTGTGATCACAGCCCAGACACACAAGGCAGTGTCTATGACCATCATAGGCGGAGAGATATCTGATGCATCCAGGAACTACATAAATGCAGAAGGGCAAAAAAGACGCGCCTTTAAAAAGATGTTCGACGCCAAATGTGTTAGTCTTTTGAGTTGAAATGAATGCTCTTTTAGAGGATTTTGCTCTTTTAGAAGGACTGGCGTGCAGAGAAGGGTGCTGGTATAGTGCCGTAAGGTCCAACAGAAAAAGCTCTGTAGAGGTGAGTGGAACAGTCATGGAACAACAGGTCTCTGGACACACAACTGCTCGGCTCTGAAGAACAAATCTGACAAAACAGATGCCGATTCCCTCCTTTTATAGCCGTATGTCCGTGGGAGGGACATGCAAATTCTGTTCGCCAATTCTCATTGGCCTTTTCTCAAAGCTCAGGGGCAACTGAGGCTCTCAAGAGAGACCCCTAGTTTCACTTCACAGACACAACGTCGAGTGAGTGACAGAAAGGGAACTACATAATTTTGAAAACAGTTGAGCTACTGTCACACTACTAAAAAAAATTATCTTTGCTACTTTTAGTAACTTATTCCCAAAAACATATTATAGTGAAAAATAAGAAATGAATTAACATGAAACATGTTTTAGACAGATGGCATCATTTATCAGGTCTTCACCTGTCTGCATGTTAGCTATTGCTGAAACCAGCGCAGGGTCGATTTCACATGGCAAACCAGCTGCGGAGGCTATTTCGTATACACCGAGAGTCACCTGCATGATCAAAGATGAGAAGACAATAAAAAAACATAAATATATTAGAAAAGTCTTAATATGTTTTAACACATATGAATATAACAGGCAAAGATTAAGTATCTCCTGTGAAAACAATTATGGCAGCAAAATTGTTTGTGTGTTTTAGGAGGTTGCACAGTCAATTAGTTCTGCCACTATTCGAGACATTGGGTCTCTGTCGAGTAATTGTGGATCACAGTCTCTGCAACTCATTTTGCACATAAAACTGAAAAGCCTAATTTGCAGGGTTAAAACACATGTTGAATTTTGCTATTTTTTAATCAGAAAATGTTTAGCCTCAAGATTTGACATTTTACCTCAAACACCTATGACATGGTAGTTGCCATTTTCTGTGTCAATTTGATACAATTAAACTGTACATTAATTAAAGAATGTTAAATCCATAATACCAGACTACAATTGGGAGGTATGAAATCAAGGTAGCAATACTTCACAAAGCACTTTATTGCTAATGGATAGTGTGCGTTTTATGTGTGTATAGCTACTCTTACATGGATTTAGCAGGAATGAGGACCCAAATGTAGGAAAGAGTGAACTTTTTTATTATTATTAAACAACAGAAACAAACAAGCAAAACAAAACTCTCATGAGGGAGAGGAAACAAACAAAACATAAACCAGAAAAATGTATATACCAGAAACTACCGTAAAAAGGAACATGACTGGAACAAACAAACCAACTCACAAAATGATCTGACAAGAGGGAAGAGGACACAATATATAGAGGCGAAGCACATGAGGAACAGGTGAAGGCAATTATCTTGACAATAAGGAAGTGGGGTCAGGAGAAAGCATGGCTAACACAGACACAGCCAACTGCTCATACACATGACAAACACACACACACACACACACACACACAAAACAGACAGGGACCACAGAGCAAACAGTGTGGGATCAGACAGAGCAGGGCAGTTCGCAGCGGGCTCCTCCGCCTCTTGCCGGCCTGCAGCGGACTTGGGTGCAGCAGCCCATCTTCTCTTCCTCAGTGCGATAGGACGAGCAGCCACCCCGTCCATTGCCGGTGAGGGAGTATTATTGTCTTCAGGCTGGCATGAAGGAAGTCCTCAGAGGCAAAGGCTGAGATAAACTCATCCACATCTTTATCTACTAACTGCATTGATTATTGCCTGTCCCTTGGATTACCCCTTTGATTACCGACTTTGATTTGTTATTTTGTTTGGACTGCTTACCTGGATTTGACCTTTGCCTGTCCACTGACACATGCTCTCAGTAAGAGGAATAGGTCATGGGCTGGTTTGGTTGATGGCATCACAGTTACCGGCTCCCTTCCTGGACTTGTACCACTGTGCATACTTGGGGAGGGCCATGCTCGTCATTTAATTGCATCGACGACAAGTGAAAAATGATTTCTTCCATTGTTATTAAGGAAATATCACTATCTGACCATTTCTGTATTTTCTTTGATATATACATTTCTCCTGCCACTGAAGTTAGATCTGTTTCTGTCAAAAAGAGGTACATAACTGCCAATAGTAGTGTGCTTATAGGCTATATCTATGACACCAAGCATATTCGCAGAATATGTTGACGTTCTCCTTGATAAATTTAACTTAAAAGTTGCTATTGATGACATTGCTCCTGTAAAGGTTTGGAAGATTACTGGTAAGTTTAAAGCACAGGAAAGCAGAAAGAAAGTCCATTATAACATCTATAAAGTCAGCCTTCATGCTTTTAATTCTTTCATTTTTAATTCTGGTTTGGGGCTTGCACCGTTTCAGACCGCAAAGCCCTGAAGAGTATAGTGAGGACAGCTGAGATGATCATCTGGGTCTCTCTTCCCTCCATCAAAAATATTTACACCAAACGCTGCATCAGCAAAGGAACCAGCATTGTGGATGACCCCACACACCCCTCACACAAACTCTTCACCCTTTGAAGCATTCTGGCCCTCACGGCCAGACTGTGTAACAGATTCTTCCCCCAATCCATCAGACTCCTCATTAATTAGAGACTGGACTGACACACACACACCTGTACACCATACAACTTTTGCACATGTCCAGAGTTGCACTTAATTAATTTTCACTTTATACCTGGCTGCTACCTCAATAACTGCTATGTCCATAGAACTCTATTTCATAGTATATTATGTTTCCATTTGGCATTTTTAGAACGTGTCATATTTTTGCACTACTCGATTACAAATGTGTACTAGTCTATCACTGTGCCTATTGTCGTGTTCCTTTTAGTAATTATTGTACTTTTTGCACACGTTGCACATGCACTTTATGTAGGAATGTTATTTAGTCTGTGTAGTCTCATGTGGTTCTGTATTAGTTTTATGTAGCACCATGATTACGACATTCTCTTGAATAGGCTGGAGAATTATGTTGGAATTTGTGGAGTTGCATTAGCATGGTTTAGGTCATATTTAGCAGATGGCTACCATTTTGTTTATGTAAATGAGGAATTGTCAAACCAAACAAAGGTAAAATATGGAGTGCCACAGGGATCCGTTTTAGGGCCTCTGCTTTTCTCTTTGTATATGCTTCCCCTGGGAGATATTATCAGGAATCATGGAATACGTTTCCACTGCTATGCTGACGATACACAACTTTATATTTCTTCAAAACCTGATGAGATATCACAATTCTCTAAATTAACAGAGTGTTTCAATGAAATAAAAGGTTGGATTGCCAGAAATGTCCTTCTACTGAATTCTGACAAAACAGAGGTACTAATTATTGGACCAAAAAACTCTAAAAAAAAAATAAACCGCTAAAATATAATTTGACTCTAGATGGATGTACTGTTACATCATCTTCAACAGCGAAGAACTTAGGTGTTATATTTGATACCAATCTGTCCTTTGAAAATCAATTTACAAATGTTTGTAGAACAGCATTCTTCCACCTAAGAAATATTGCTAAATTAAGGCACATGCTCTCTGTTGCTGATGCCGAAAAATGAATTCATGCATTCATGACCTCAAGACTAGATTATTGTAATGCATTACTGGGAGGATGTCCAGCAAGATCAATAAATAAACTTCAATTGGTTAAAAATGCAGCAGCCAGAGTGCTAACAAGAACCAAGAAATATGATCATATTAGCCCCATTTTATCATCGTTACATTGGCTACCTGTTAAATTCCGTATTAATTTTAAAATTCTGTTAACTACGTACAAAGCTTTGAATGGTCTAGCTCCGCAGTACTTAATTGATCTTCTACCACGCTATATTCCAACACGTTCATTAAGATCACAAAATTCTGGCCTGTTAATAGTTCCTAGAATATCAAAATCCACAAAAGGAGGTAGATCCTTTTCATATTTGGCTCCTAAACTATGGAATAGTCTCCCTAACACTGTTCGAGATTCAGACACACTCTCTCAGTTTAAGTCTAGCCTAAAGACTCATCTATTTAGCCAGGCATACACCTAACTTATCCTCCAACCCACAATTAGTCTGCTTTAGTTGGGTCTGCCGGGACCAGAAACCAGAAACATTGAGCATCTATGCTAATATTATTTTATTTGTTTCCATGTCTCAACCTCGGGACTCCTATCCTGAGGTCACCAGAATCGGCTGGATCCAGCTCCATTCCTGCTTCGTGTTGGACTCCACTGTTACGTGTCGCTGAATGATGATGACTAAATGCAGCCGGTGCCAGCCTAAAATCACTTCAGTCTATTATGATGGACTTCAGAGGATGAACTGGTGCCAACTCCAACCTGAATCACCTCGGTCTATTGATGGACTACGATCTTGAAATGGAATGCATAGACTAACTATTGCCAACAAAAGCCTTCATCAGCCAATTAATAAGGACAATTGCATCTATGTGAACTTCTGCAATTAATCAAGGATGGACTTCAAAAGACATTGGTCATTAATCTTTAGTTCAAACACAATCGATGATTAAACACTGACCCTTAACACTTACTTAGTTTAATAATTTTAAACCATGACTTTAACTATACATAAGTTATATTTACATTATATTCATGATGTTAGCCAGAGGGGAACTGGCCCCCACAGTGAGTCTGGTTTCTCCCAAGGTTATTTTTCTCCATTAATCTACATCTTATTGAGTTTTGTGTTCCTTGCCACAGTCGCCTACAGCCTGCTCACTGGAGTTATTAATACAACTATTATTTAATTATATTTAAACACGATTAAGAATCGTATTTTATCTAATTACACACTGATGATTCATCGACTTTATAGACATTACAGTTTTATCATCCGTTAATGCTGATCTTCTGTAAATCTGCTTTGAAATGTTGTGTGTTGTGAAAGGCGCTATACAAATAAAATTGACTTGACTTGACATGGTCCTGGAGGAACGTTGTCTCGTTTCGCTATGTACAGTACTAACTGTACATGGTTGAACAACAATAAAAACCTCTTCACTTGACTTTAATGTGGAACTAAGAAAATACTTTCTTCTCAAACATTACAAACAGCAATTTATACAACACACGCACATTTTTGCTATTGTAGTGAGACTAACTATCCCCCCAACACAGGTTTCCTGTGAAATGCTCTCTGACAGCAAATTCAAGAAGTTTGCATCTTTTTTTCATGAAGAAAATTTATGATATTAGAATGGCGATCAGCTCATCCTCATGCTGCACGGTCAGGCAGCGCCCACCACAACATCTTAAATATCCATGTGTCTTGATACAATCCCCACATAATTTTTCACAAATGTTTTTAACTGTCTAGACAAAGATCAGTCAGAAATAGTAAATGACTCACTACTTTCAGGCACTTTTCTAAAGTCTCTGAAAATTAAATTTGTTGAGACCCTTCCTTAGGCAAGATAATGGAAAAGGTAATTTTCAATCAACAAAACAAATTATTAAATTCAAACAGCTTCTTGGAAAATTTTCAGTCTGGTTTCTGACCGAATCATAACACAGAGATGGTGCTCATAAAGATATTTAATGATATTTACTTAAATGCTGAAATATTAGTGCTGGTATTACTAGCCTTTGACACTACTGACCACAACATACTAAAAGACATAGTCCTAGATGGTTCAGGTAATATCTTGATGGAGGGGTTACTATGTGAACATATGAAACTATGAATCTGAGTGGAAATCCATGACATCTAGAGTCCCACAAGGCTCAATTATTTCACTGATCCTGTTTTCTTGCTGTTTTCTTCCTGTATTCCCGATTATGCTTCCACTTTGCCAAATTATGAAATGGAACCAATTTGGTACCATTGCAATGCATACGACACCCAGATCTACCTAGCCCTATCACCAAATGACTACAGCCCCATAAACTCTGTGCCAGTTCATTGACTAAATTAACAGTTGGATGTGCGAAACTTCCTTCAGTTAAACAAAGACAAAACAGAAGTTATTGTATTTTGCAACAAAGATGACAGTCGCAAGGTGTATACATACCTTGACTCCAGGTGTCTTGAGACAAAAAATCAAGTCACAATTCTTAGTGTAATTTTGGAATCAGACCTTAGTTTCAGTAGTCAAATTAAATAACTAAATCAGCCTACTTTAAACTAAAAAATATAGTGAGAATTAGAGGTTTTGTATGCAGTCAAGACTTAGAAATGTGTTCATGCTTTCATTACCAGCATCGACTATAGCAATTGACTCCTCACTTACCTTCCCAAAAAGATAATTTGACAGCTGCAGCTAATTTAGAATGCTGCGATCAGAATTCTGACCAGAACAAAACAAATCTGAGCATATTACTCCAGTCTTCAGGTCTTTACACTGGCTTCACATTTATAATTTATTTTGAAAGTACTATTACTAGTTTATAAATCCCTCAATGGCCTAGGACCTAAAGACATTGAATATATGCTTGTTGAATATACACCTAATAGACCTCTCAGATCATTAGGATAAAATCTGTAAGAAATATCACAGGTTCACTCAAAACAAGTTGAGACAGGTATTATGTCACCCATGGCTGGAACCAGCTTCCAGAAGAGGTTAGTCATTCAGACCCATGGGGCACCTTTTCAGTGTTTCTACTCAGATAAGGGGTGCCCAAACTCAGTGTCAAAATCTTTTTTTATTTATTATTCTTACTAATTGCACTGTATAATTTTATTTCATTTAAATACCTGGTGGAAACACCTGATCAAGAATGGTGGGGGGTTATTAACTTTAACGTAAGTAATTCAAATTCATGGGAGGATAGATGTTAGGACCTCAGGAAGGTGTTTATTAAAAGTCATGGCGGTGGCTATTTAAATATCACAGGGTGAACGACTTTCAGATTCCTGGGGAACCTGTTCAGCGTTTCCAATGAAGGGGTGCCCCAAACTTAGTTTTAAATTCTTATGTCTAATATCGTATTCTTATTTTCTTGTTCTTAAGTTATTTTATGATTAACTTTTGTGTATCTTTTATTTTCTTTATAATTTCCATGTAATGCACTTTGAATTACCATTGTGAATGAAATGTGCTATATAAATGCTGCACGCATTTCAAGATGGCGCCGTGGATGGCTGCTTCGGTGTGGAGCTCTAGCATTTTTTTTTACTTTTGTTTGTTTGTCTTGTATTTTGTCAGTTTCATCAATCGGCAGAGCACGCCTGATAATTTTTGCCGGTGTTTGATTATTATGACATTTTATTTGACATCTTAGTTGGAGGTGCAGCAGTGTTCTACAAGTGCTCCAAGAGACGCAAGTGAGGGCAGTGAGCAGTGAGTCTGCTGCTCTGTGTTTGGCTGAATGAAGCCATCCTGGACAGTGCACTACATCTGCTGGGCTTCTGGCTGTTCAGGGCGGAAAGTGTTGGAGAATCATCTGGGAAAACAAGAGGTGGTGGAACCAAATTTGATGCATACCCAATGCTTGATTGATGAATTGCTCAATCGATTAGGTGCGGCTAAATTTTATTCAACACTAGATTTAACAAAGGGTTATATGCAGATCACCTTAACTCCAATCTCCCAAGAAAAAAATGGGTTTTCCACACCATTCGGCCAATTAGTGACTTGTTTGGTTTGTTCGGGGCCACCGCCACATTCCAGCGTCTCATGGATAAAATGTGGATGTTGCCCGGCCTGAGTCAGGAGGTGGGGGTGTGTGAGGATGGGGGCGTGGTCATGTGTCTGTTTGTGGGAGAGAGGGAGTGGTGTGGCTCGTCAAGCTAGTTTGCATAATTTCTAACAGCTGTTTCTCATTACAGTGATGGCGGAGAGAGCACTTAAAAGCAGCCAAACATGCCAGAGAAGGGAGAGAGAGAGCGAGTCGAGTGTGCAGCATTGGTGTCTGTTTATCTATCGAGTGTTCGATCTATTTGAGTGTTATTGAGAACTTGCAGGTTTGAGTTCAGGATTGTGATGCACTATGAGAAAATAGAATCTGTTGTGTTTTGTGCAAGTAAATACATAAAGAGTTCTGTTGTATAAAGTATGTCATCCACACAAATTACACTGAAAAAAAGTTAACCTAAAATTTTTTAAAAATGTATATAATTTAACATGTCTGACTAAACCTGACTACATAAGGTTATGCAAAAAGCTAGATTAACCATATGGGCAACAGTGTTGGGAGTAACGCAATTACAATAATGTATTGCTTTTTGCAGTAACGCAGTAATATAACGCATTACTAATACAATTTTGGTATTATTATACCCGTTACAATCTCAGTAACAACATATATGTGCGTGTTACAACATATTTTAATTTTATATTAAGTGGTGTTTTGTTTTTTTAAGAATTCACCAACACCACGAAACATTTCGGCACAAGATAAAACAATCAGTGAGTAAAAGAGTAACGTTATTTCCTGTTGCCGTAATTCGATGTTTGAGATGATGACTGCGGAGACTGATTCCACGTTTGCGAGATGGACATACTCCCATTATTTTCAGTTCGTCAGGGACAAGGATAAGAACATTATAGTCAAGTGCAATCTATGTGCTACACTGAGGGAACTCTATACATCGTGAAATTACACTAGCAACTTAGACGCCATAGATGCGCAGCCCATACACTTAATCTAATTGCAAACAATGAGGTTGATAAATGGCTAGCATCTAATCCAGAATCGAGGGCTGTTTATCGTAGTGCCACAGCCAAATGTTCAGCACTATGGACAAAGTCCAGCCGCTCTACAGTCGCATCAGAGTGCCTGGAAGAGGTCAGTGATAGAAAGTTGACTGTGCCCACTGTAACACAGTGGAACTCATTCTATGACGCCTATGCTCGGATCACAGAAATGCCCCTCACTGACATCAATAACCTTTGCACACAGCTTCAGATTAAATTTATGAATGACAGGGAATACCAGTTTCTCAAGAAATACTGTTCCATTATGAAGCCTTTCACAGTTGCACTGGCCATCCTACAGGGTGAGGACACTTGTTTTTATGGAACGCTTCAACCAACGCTAGAAGTTATAATGGCCAAAACCTTAGCAATGAAAAATGGTCGCAAATGACCACTGGGCTGCCTGAGGTTATTGTGGGAGCAATTAAAACTCGATTTGCCACAACAATTGACTCCAAGGATACGCTATTGGCCGTCGTCTCACTGCCCAAGTTCAAGCTGCGCTGGGTAAAGGAAGAAGCCAGAAGAGACCACATCAAGTTTCTCCTCACGACGGAGTGCCGCTCCCTAACAACAGAAGAGCCTGCAGCCCTGATGCCTGATGACCCTCAACCTTCTGCTGTCGCCTCCAGCGAGGATTACTTTTTTTCTTGACGCCCTGCCCAATGCTACAGCTGATGCGCCCATGTAATTGGAAACAGAGATAATGTCTTATTTCAGTTCTGCCCCTGTGATGGAAAGCCTGCACCAGTTTCCAAGAATTAATTTTTTTTTTTAAATAAATAAATAAATCGCACTACGCTATAACGCCCCAACTCCATCCAGTGCACCAGTAGAAAGACTTTTCAGTCTCGGGAGTCTTGTGCTCACCCCAAAACGCAACCATCTTGGTGATGGACGCTTTCAGTGCCTTCTCCTGATGCGCTTCAACAGATATTTCTGTCAAGTGGGTAGTGGAATAGGCTAGCCCCACCACCATAGAACCATAAGTAGGCTATATAGGTCTAGGCCATAAGTGCCTTCATAGTTCTATTTATTTTACCTGCCTTGTTTGGCTGCATGCTATCTCTGTTGTATATTTGGCAGTAACAGGTTTCCTGTTTAGACTTTGTCTTTTTATTTTAAAATTGCCTGTGTGTGTGTTTAGCCAAGATTAAATTTTTTTGTGAAGTTTGACTTAAATAACTGAGCTGTATTTCTTATGAGGTGTAATAGGCCCAAGCACTTTTACTTTATTTTTTTGTATTCTTGCAAAATGTGGCTAGACTCACAGAGCTGTTAGCTATAGGTCTAGCTAGAAGTGATTTAAATTTTACTAGCCTTTATTTGGTAGCCTATGTTTTAGTAATTTTTTGGCAAATATCAAGGCAAGGCAAGGCAAGGCAAGTTTATTTATATAGCACATTTCATACACAATGGTAATTCAAAGTGCTTTACATAGAAGAGATTAAAATAAGAATAAAAAAAAAAATTAAGAATAATTGAAACAGTTTAGAATATAGAATAAAATAAAATACAGTACAAACATATCAGGGTTCCTCTGTTTGGCTTGCGTTTTGTTTCTTAGCAGTTGTAGGCTATGTTTAGTCTACATGTTAAATGTGAAGTTGGACTGAAATTAGTCATATTCCTGGATGCCTAATTCTCCAAGAGCACTTTTTGATTCTTGATAAAGGATAAGCTATGTCCATCCTATGCATGCCAACTTTGTACTTTGAACTTTAAGAGAATAAAAGAATAGAAATAATAAAAAAAAAGATTGTACATCTTGTCATGTCATTAGGTGATATGTTACATAATAGTGGGTTCTAGCTCTGTTGTGTTTCATATGAATAGGCCTAGACTATAAATATTTACAATTTCTCTATCATAATTTACCAGACTTTGATCCTTTGTCTGTTTTTGTGATTCTGACAATGATTGTTACTTATTGAATTGTGCCATGAGACTTCACTTCACATAATATTAAGTTGTTAGTAGCCTTAGGAGCCTACACAGTCATATGCTATACGACATTGCCCTCATTTATAATGAGCTTCAATAAACTCAATTTTGCCATTTTAGAATGCCAAGTCATACTTCTGTGGTTATTTTGGTAAAAGTAACTCAAAAGTAACGCAAAAGTAGAGTAAAGCATTACAATTCAGATACAGTAATATTGTAATATAACTAATTACTCTCAAATGACAGTAACTAGTAATCTATAATGTATTACATTTTGGAAGTAACACTGAAGGGCAATTGGGCACATGCAGAGGAACCATGTCCATGGTGGCACCACGCGAAGGCAATTTTTTAATTGCCTTATGTCCATTAAAATCCGGCAAGCTCACCATACAGTGCATAGCATTTAATTTTTAATTTAATGGTTATTCAAGTTCTTAAGGATCATTAAATGTGTCTAAATAATTGTCCAGAGTTATAGACAGGTGCTAAAGCAGCACATAAACAGCACTATTACGTGGTACCTGATCATTTTCTCAGAGCTGGTCAGTATGGATCAATCACAATCGATTTTTATTACTGGATGAAGATTTTAAAGAATTATTTTTATAGATACTGCTAGGGCAGATTTCAATCCACAGGTATGAATCTGTGCAATTATTGTGAAATTAAGTATTTAAAAAAAAATTCAACACAATTAAAAAACAATATTGACAACACTAAAAAAAAGAAACTTAAATAACATTAAATAACAGCATTTTAACTTGTCACATGGCTCTTGTGCTTTGAATATAAATGTATATTTAACTTACTGTTCCTTATTCCTACAGAGAGATACAAGTTATCTGAAGACATGTTAAACCAATAGTAGTAATACAATACAAAACTGCTTTACCTTTATGTCAGTGTCAGGGTAGATAAAGTCCTTCAGGCATTTGATTGGTCTCATTAGATATGGGCAGTGCTTGTCCATGATCTACAGAGGAAAATTATCAATACTTTATGTCCTGTGATCCATCCAAAATTGGACTAAAACACAACAATACAATTTAATATGTAGTACAAAACTAAAATACATGCACTGTGCATATACCATGCTCTTTCCCCTTCTGTAATTGTTATTTTACAAAGTAGTATTTTACTGCTTAAAAGTAACTAACAAATATTTATTGACATTTTATCTCTGATGTTATATTTACAATGTTGTTAGATACAATTTCTATATATAGAATTGTAAAAAAATAAATAAAAAAAATGTTATGATGTTGTGTGTCCATCATCATTAATGAATAGAAGTAGAGCCATTCACCTTCTGCAGAGCATCTTGAACCATGTTCCTAAACGACAGAATCACACCAATAATGGTCATTCTCTTCAACACATTCTCACTGCCTGATGGGAAACATTTGACAAATCAACATTTCATTACATTCACAGTGAAACGCACAGTTGCATAAGAAGAGTACAATTCTGAATAAGAAAACACATTAAACAGTCCTCTTAACAATTTGTGTTTCTTAACAATTCCACTGACAATTATTTTAGTACTTTTGAGGAAGAAATATTAGGGAATATTATAGGCAGTTGTAGAACAGACAGACACATAAATGGGCAACATTTATTTATGCTGAATGTATTAATTAACATTATTTTAAAAGGTTGTATTGAAAGAAGTACATTTTATTTAATTTGGTCAAATTTATTTGATTATTTTCATTAAATGAGTTTCATTTGAAGATATATGTGGGGAAAAGTGTAATCAATGTATCTATGTGCAGCTATGAGGTCCAGCAGGTCCGGAGCGAACTCTGAAGGCTGCAACAAAGGGGAATCATATGGGGAAAACCACAATAGTTTAGGATCGAGCAGAACCAAGTTGGGCAGACAGGGGAGTGAGGTTTTGCGGGGAAGACATTGGAGTAAGGTCCAAGAGAACAGCCGGTGAAGAGAGGGGGTGGTCGGCAGCAGCCACTGGGGACAGGGATTGATTGGTGTCTACTACTGAGGAAAAGACTGGGTTGTGGAGGACACAGGGGAAGAGGGTTGTGTTAGCCGTGGCTGCAGGGGAAAGGGCTGGAAAGGAGGTGGACTGGGACCTTAGAGGACCGAGGGGCCTCCAAGAAGGGAGCTGAAGTGAATGTGGGTGCCTTCAGGGAAGCTGCAGTGAGGCCGGGCATGTACAAGGAAACTGCAATGTATAGGATGACCGCCCCCAGAGGAGCAGCAGTGTCAAGGGCAGGGGCCTCCAATGGAGCTCAGCGAGGGCGGGCACCTTGAAGGGAGCTAAATTCTTGAGGGCGAACGCCACCAGATAAGCTGCAGCGAGGAGGGCGGCACCTCCGGTTGAGTTGAGGTTCTTTCCCTGAGATGGACCTTCATCTCTCTGAGCCAGCATACGTGGTCCACAAATCCCCAATAGGGCCAATAAAAAAAAATCTCACACAGCTCCTCCAAGCTAAGCTGCTCATGCTTATTCATACAATTATCTAATCAGCCAATCGTGTGGCAGCAGTGTAATGTATAAAATTAGGCAGATATGGGTCAGAAGCTTCAGTTAATTTTCACATTAACCATCAGTATGGGGAAAAAATGTGATCTCAGTTATTTCGATTGTGGCATGCTTGTTGGTGCCAGATGGGCTGGTTTTAATATTTCTGTAACTGCTGATATCCTGGGATTTTCACATGCAACAGTCTCTAGAGTGTATAGAGAACGGTGAGAAAAACATAAAACAACTAGTGAGCGGCAGTTTCTGTTGACAAAAACACCTTGTTAATAATAGAGGTCAACAGAGAATGGCCAGACTGGTTTGAGCTGACAGAAGATAGGAAGATAAGAATAAGATAAGAAAGGCTACAGTAACTCAGATAACCCCTCTGTACAACTGTAGCGAGCAGAATAGCATCTCAGAATGCACAACATGTCAAACCTTGAGACGGATGGGCTACAACAACAGAAGACCATGTTGGGTTCCACTTCTGTCAACCAAGAACAGAAAACTGAGGCTGCAGTGGGCCAACAATTTGTGTACCTCAGCAGAAATCCAGATTTGTCAGACCAGGAGATGTTTTTCCAATCGTCTACAATACTGTCCAGTTATGGTGAGCCAGTGCCCACTGCAGCCTCAGTTTTCTGTTCTAAGCTGACAGTAGTGGTACCTGAAGGGGTCTTCTGCTGCTGTAGCCCATCACACTCGTACACCCTACTCCTGGTGAACAAGGTTTGAAATGAACACCTGCAAATGAACACCCTTCAATAAATTGAGGTTTGACCATGTAATCGGATATAGAGATATTTTAAATGCGATTATCATTCAAATATTTTTAACATATTGCCCAGCCCAGAAGAGAAGTTACATTTTTCATGAACAATTAAAAAATTACGTAATTTTATGGACACAAACACGTGAACTCTATTCCATATTGCAACATGTTACCTATTAATTTTTGCCTATTTGTATGTTTTTGAGTAGTCTATGGGCAATATAAACATTTGATTTTATTGAGAAACTTTGGTTTTGAAAATAGTAAATTGTTCGTTTGTGGTATGGCTCTTTTGAAAAAAATGCATCAACCAAATATAAAAAAAATTGGCTCATTAGTGAAAAAAGTTTCCTGACCCCTGCTGTTGTGTGTGAAAATCCTAGGAGATCAGCAGTTACAGAAATACACAAACCAGCCCATCTGACACCAACAATCATGCCACGATCTAAATCACTGAGATCACATTTCCGCATTCTGATGGTTGATGTGAACATTTACTGAAGCTCCTGACCCATATATGCCTGATTTTATACATTACACTGCTGCCAGACAATTGACTGATTAGACAAACGCATGAATAATAGATGTACAGGCAGACCCGTTTCTTGCCAGCTATGGAAGGGTGGGCTGGCAGATATCCTGGGTGGGCAATTGTGAGGATAAATTGATTTCTTTTTTTAAATACAGATCACGATTCTCCCATTATTCTGAATAGACAACTAAACAAAACATGTCATTTACTGGAGTTTCTGACAAAATGTTAATTGCTGCAGTCCGTTTAAAAATATTTAATTAATTAGAATAAAAAAAAATTTAATCAGTTTGAATGAATGATTCAATGACTCTCATAAAGTCTTCACTGTTTTCACTACTGGATAAATCAGTGTTTTTGAACAAATCCCTTGAATGAATAATTCAATGACAAATTATACATTTTTAACAGTCACTTGTTTAACAGTTACTGGTGTAACAATGTAGTTGATACAATCGTTATTTGAATCATCAAGGAGATTTACTCTATTTTGATCAATTCTGTAGACATCAGTGTTTATATCCGAACTATAAACTTTGATCCCTGTACTTCAGTAATAATTAGAATTATTGTAACACAGAAATAATTATACTGTGTTGTTGAAAAGACTATTTGTGAAACTGTTTGACATGACAAATGCTCTCTCTTTGGATCAGTGGCAGCGCCAACGCAGATTTCAATGTTCACTATGACTGTAATCGTACTTTAGATAGATAGATATTTTTTAAAGATTTTTAAATCATTATCACTGCCTTTTATTTTTTCCATGAAATAGCCACCAAAGTAGCACAAAAAATAATTATATATATATATATATATATATATATATATATATATATATATATATATATATATATATATATATATATTTTTTTTTTTTTTTTTTTGCTACTTTGGTGGCTATTTCATGGGAAAAAGTGTAATGCAGTGATAAACAATAAATTAGCAACTATTACTACAACTAACTTCTAAGTGTATGTATTTTGTTTAATGATTGGATTATATTACATTGTATTGAGTTTATAGAAAACAAATAGAAAGATTGTTTTGAGGAGATACTACTTCAATGATACAATATCATATATGCATCTACAGCATCAGTCTCCTGTTTTGTCTAGCAAAGGTCCTAACAAATTCATCGATATCTAAGTTACTAGTGATGGACTTCTCATGGGCAAAAATCAAAAAATGACTCTTTCTTTGGTGTAACATACAGCAACGAAAAGGGGTCAGAACCCGTGACAGAGTTGAAAAGGAACTCTAACATGATTCTGAGGACACCAAAATGACAAGTGCAGTTACATACAATTTATGTAGCTCTGGAAATGCATCTTTGTAATTTTGCAAGTGTTTGCACAAAGTTGGTTTCACCAGGAAATTTTTTTGTAAGCATAGGTTTGGCAACAAGAATTCATTTGCCAGACTTACACTATCTGCAGTGCGAGCAAGCAAACGTAGAGGGCATCTAGAAATGCACTAGATGTTGGCACAAGGCAAGAAACAGCTTTCAACAAGTCAAATTTTTTTGTGGAAAATCTATTATCCATTTCAACAATGGCTCTGTCGAGAATGGAAAGCAAGGATCTCTTCAGACACTGACTGGGGAGTATTGTATAATTAGCAGTCAGTGTGGCCCACTGTTGAATACACAACACTGTCATCGAGTTGTGCGTTCAGTGTTCTTCTTCTCTTGGAAGGGTGTAAATCACCACATATCTGAAACTCATCTCTGCGAATTGCCTTTAGGGACTCCAACGATGCACTGACAACCTCACCAGCTTTACACATGCCCACTGTCTGAGACTGGAGAATAGCATTAGCTAGTTTCAGGACACCAAATACCTGGACTAGAAATGTCCCTGTTTCAAAAGAATTGTGCCTTTTGATTTGGATTAAAAATTTACACCTTGTCAAATCATAATGGCTTGTCCATTGAATTTCCAATAATCATTTAAGACAAGGACCATCATACTTCTCAGCCACTTAGTGGTAATGGAACAAGTTGTATAGGGAACTGGCAAAGTCAAAAAATGTGTTCCCACATGGATCACACTGGATGGCATGCACAACTGCTAAATGTATCTGGTGGTTATAACAATGAATATAAGGTATATACCGATCAAGCTTGTTTTGCAGCAGGGCTTGTACACTGCCTCATACCTCACTCATCACTGAGGCACCATCATAGCACTGACTAACTATGTTGTCAGCATTGTAGCAACAGCTGAGAGGTGGCTTAATATTTGAGTGGAAATTTATTCAGCATATAGTTGATGCAAGTCAAGCAATATGGAATGGTGGTGGTGTAGTGGTCTAAGCACATAACTGGTAATCTGGTAATCAAAAAGACACTGGTTCGAGCCCCACAGCCACCACCATTGTGTCCTTGAGCAAGGCACTTAACTCCAGGTTGCTCCAGGGGGATTGTCCCTGTAATAATTGCACTGTAAGTCGCTTTGGATAAAAGCGTCTGCCAAATGCATAAATGTAAATGTAAATGTAAGCAATCCAAACAAATGCTCCTCTGGTAAGGAACTGCATACAAACCTAATCATTACAGACAAGTTTTCCACATTGCACTTGTCTTGTGTCCCACTTTTAAGGCAGAACCCTGCTGAGTCATCATCTGTGTATCTGCACTTAATCTCAGAAAGCACCATATCAGCCAGTGTTTCATTGATTTTGTTCTGAATGTCCTTAGAAGTATCCTTTGCATGTTTTGGTATACCCTTTACTATATCGGCCAGAAATGGAACCTTTTATAAGGTGTATTAAAATTTGTAAAGGAAGAGGCCTGTAGATGTTTCGAGCTCACAGAGTTCAGAGTTCACATTCACGTTCATGTTCACATTCACAATCATGTTTACTGCATGTACTGTTATAGCATTCAACAGCCTGTAAACCAATGAAATTGAATGTGCCACACCGAAGTAAGCCCATCTAATTGCATAGCCACAAGGTGATAATACAACAAGTGATAATTCAGTGGTTGATTATAATAGAGACAGGACAATGGCTTGATGGTTAAACTTGAGTGAATAATTATCTAAAGGGGAAAAACATGAGGGTAATGGTTATTCTTTGGATAATAATTATTATTTGATGATTATCAGAGGTAATGGTTGTAGATTTGATTAATTAATAATCATTATTCAATTTATTGTTTTAATATAATCAATTATTGTATTACCATTAACCACATTTGTCACATTATGTATGCCATAATAGCGACTGTGATGTTTTCTTGATAATTTTTTACAGTTTGTAAAGCAGACATGGATGAATTAGGAAAATGACAGTGGGTTAAAAGGGTATTATTACATGGCTCTCTGAAATACACAATTCTGTTCGGTCAATTGTTGTTAGCAGTCAAATATTTCTGAATAAAAATTGTGCATCTGGGCTAAAACTGATATTTGATCAGTCAGCGAGATATTGCGAATAAATGTTATGTGTTCCTGTTCTCTCTTACCACTGTGTGATCTCTACATGTAAGCTGATCATCATCAGATCATTTTCACAAGATAAACATAAACAGGTTCATCAGAGCAGATGGAAACCGCAGGTTGAATTCAGAGTTTCTAGAGGTGCTCTCTTTCTTATATAATAACAATTTAAACTCAATATTTCATGTCCAATTATGTATTTATTTGGTAAAAAGTCATGTAATGGGAAAATATCTGTTATTTTTGCAAAATAAACTCTTAGTTTGATACCCTCTGCTCTGCGCCTGCGTCCTGATCACGATGAGCAGATAACTGTATTAAATCCTTTACTCAATTATTTTGTTGATTAGAATGGTGAGGAATGTATAAGTATTTAATGCATGAATTTTCTTTTTGATATTGTTGTCTTGCTATTTGTTTTGCCAAACAAATATTTTTATTTTGCACGGTCATGTTTTGACATCCATTCCAAAGCTCTGAATTAATTTGCCTGTATTGAATGCACTGTCACAAGCATTGCTCGTGGTGCAGTCAGGGCAGGGGGCTTGTGGTTTGCATGTGTGGCTAATTTGCTTATGTTTTGCTTTGCTCTGTATTATTTTATGAAATTGCTGTATGTTTTGTCTTTATTTTAAGTTTGTGCTTTTCTTGTAGTTTTCTATAACAAAACCTATACCTATTTTTATATGCTATTTTACTTCACGAAGATCGGCACAACATTTTGAATTAATTTGTTCCATAGCTGTCTATTATTGTGTTATGATCCAGACAGTCTTTTTCTGCCTTAGTGGGCTACAAAATGGACCAGACTTCATGCCGTAGTCAATTGTATACCTACGCGAGACTACAAGGTACCTGTCAGTTTCTTTTGAAGTTCAGTCATTGCTTCAGGTTTCTCAAAGTTAGCTCTCATTTGCACTAGGACATCCATGTTGTCACTTACAAGTTTCTGAAAAAACAAAAACAAACAAAAAACATTTTCATTCAATTATTTGTTGTGTTATTTCAGTATACAGTACAGTATTTACAAAATTACTATAACATCATGTCAAAAATAATTTCTTAATTTTAAAAGATGTCTTACCTTCAGTTCTCCAACTTGGGATATGATGTGCCACATGAGGTTCTCATTTAAAAACTTCAATCCATAGGGGCCAATCAGTTCAGCCAAAGAGCTCAACTCTACAGAAAATTATGACACAGTCAAATCCCAAATTGATTTGTCCAAAATCATGAAAAATTCTAAATACAAAAAAAAGTGTTGGCTTATAGGCAAACACACATGCGGCCTGATGTATAAGCGCACAAAATGGGCATTGAAATGTGCATAAGCACACATTAGGGTTTAAAAAAATAAACTTGGTGTATATACTGTATGTGCGCACAATCCACAAAATTAACTGAACTGACTGATTCCAAACTCAGTTTTTTATTTAATACATCACATTACTTAATAAACTAATTAACTTATTAAGTTAATTAAAATAATTAACTTAATAAAAAGTTAAGCTCTCAACTCATCCATTCATCATCCGGTTGATGTATTATTATATTAATTTTATGTAAATATTTTAAAACAGGCAATAAAATATAAGCTGTAAAATTGAAAATGTTTTTGGAAGACTTCCCATGACATCAATAAGGAGGGAGTATGCTTTATAATGGCTGCAAGCATTTCTTGGCTCGTAGAATTTAGTTTCCCAAACGATGTGTGCTAGAATTTTGTTCCATTACCCAACAGACATTACGTTCTGAGATAAAAGCAGCATTCAAATTAAAATCTGATGAAAACAATAACAGTTTATATTTAACATAAAATAATATTTTTAATGTTTACATATGAATATCAGACATTCAGGATTTAAGTAAGGAATAATTGATAACGGACCATTGAATTATTGAGAAATAATGCACACCCAGATGTGCTAATGCGGCCGTTACACTTCGGGTGTAATTCAACGGGCCGGAATCAGTTATTCTGCTTATACCATGGTTACCACACCTTATATCTTTTAGGGTTTTATCTCAAGACATCCGCCACGGATTCAGCATCTTGCATTGGTTGCTTGTTCGAAAACATAACTTTAGAGCTAGCAACGGAGGCTTTTACTGCTTTTAAGCACTTATTGAAGTAGCAAGGTACTGCGTGCATGCGTTTGAGTGTGTGTGCATGAGAGCGAGAGAGAGAGAGAGAGAGAGTAAGAAAGAAAGAAAGAATGAAAGAAAGAGAGATTGCATGTTGGATTACTTGTGTTTGCCACAGCTCTTGTCAGATGTAACATTGCTTCCAATCACCAATATGTTAGTTTAAGTAGACTTCTCAGGAGTACCATGGCTTTTGCGTTGTTAAACAACTGTTTAATTGCGTTGCAGGGGTACGTTAACATCAAGGCTATGGGTCTTGCTCAAAAGTGTCTATGTGTGTCTATGGCAAATTCCAATCAAAAGTTCATCCTAAGATCAAAGATCATCCATATGCCCTACTCACTCCCAAGGACAGAGCTTTTGATGTGGCCACTCTGAAGGCAGCATTGCTGTAACCCTTTGCTAACAGTCTTGTGGAAGCTCCTTCCATGTGTGTGTGAGTGTGGGTAAGAGTGAGAGAGAAATAGAGCGTGAGTGTGCTTTCCACAGAAATTGAAATAAATGTAGGATATAATTAGGGCTGCCCCTAATAGTCGACCAAACATAAGTCGATGAGAAGAGTCTTGTTTGACCAAGTTTTGAATGGTCGGCTGGTCGCAGAAAAAAAAAAAATATACATGCCCAGGAAGTGCCGGAGTCACGCAGTCAGTGATGGACAGACATGGTCGGTATCAGTATCTCAGAAAATTAGAATATTGTGAAAAGGTTCAATATTGAATATTGACACCGGGTACCACACTCTAATCAGCTAATTAACTCAAAACACCTGCAAAGGCCTTTAAATGGCCTCTCAGTCTAGTTCTGTAGGCTACACAATCATGGGGAAGACTGCTGACTTGACAGCTGTCCAAAAGACGACCATTGACACCTTGCACAAGGAGGGTTTAATTGACGTTTAGCAATGACACAAAAGGTCATTGCTAAAGAGGCTGGCTGTTCACAGAGCTCTGTGTCCATGCATGGTTTGGGGTGCCATGTCATCTGCTGGTGTTGGTCCACTGTGTTTTCTGAGGTCCAGGGTCAACGCAGCCGTCTACCAGGAAGTTTTAGAGCACTTCATGCTTCCTGCTGCTGACCAACTTTATGGAGATGCAGATTTCATTTTCCAACAGGACTTGGCACCTGCACACAGTGCCAAAGTTACCAGTACCTGGTTTAAGGACCATGGTATCCCTGTTCTTATTTGGCCAGCAAACTTGCCTGACCTTAACCCTATAGAAAATCTATGGGGTATTGTGAAGAGGAAGATGCGATACGCCAGACCCAACAATGCAGAAGAGCTGAAGGCCACTATCAAAGCAACCTGGGTTCTCATAATACCCGAGCAGTGCCACAGACTGATCGACTCCATGCCACGCCGCATTGCAGCAGTAATTCAGGCAAAAGGAGCCCCAACTAAGTATTGAGTGCTGTACATGCTCATACTTTTCATGTTCATAATTTTCAGTTGGCCAACATTTCTAAAAATCCATTTTTTGTATTGGTCTTAAGTAATATTCTAATTTTCGGAGATACTGAATTTGGGATTTTCATTAGTTGTCAGTTATAATCATCACAATTAAATGAAATAAACATTTGAAATATATCAGTCTGTGTGTAATGAATGAATATAATATCCAAGTTTCACTTTTTGAATGGAATTACTGAAATAAATCAACTTTTTGATGATATTCTAATTATATGACCAGCACCTGTATAATGTAAAAATGTCTTCTTAATCAACACAACTTTTCACAGATACCATGAGAAACCATAAAGAAACATCTAGGTTACTATAGTAACCTCCGCTCCCTGCGAAGTGACAAGCATGGGAGCAGGCCGCGCCTTTTCTCTCTCTCTATGTTTCTCGCATAGAGTTAAAGCAGCTGGGGCCATTTAATGCTATAACATGCATTGGGGAAGGCATTCTTTTCAAACTTCTATTCTTTCAAGGGGAAAAAAACGTGGAGACCACATCCTGCCCAGGCTGTGGGGAGGTTAAATGTGGCGAATACGTTGCATGGGTTTTCAGGCCACATGTGGAAGTGCCGCGGTGGTAGATCCTACCTAGCGAGGGAGGAGTTGCCGCAAACACAGCAACCGGAGGGCAGAGGGGACTGCCCAAGGGAGACGCGGATCCGCTGCCAGGGGGACCGTATCACTGAAAATACACACAGGGGGATTAATCCGTGATGGCCAAACCCAGTGGATCACCTATTCCAGTAGAGAGTATTTAATACCCGTAGTGGGTCTGGTCGAGAACTCTTCCGCTGAATTCACAGACCAGAGGTCTAGGGAGGAAAGACATCCAGGGAGCGCGAGTTTAGTGGACTCTCCTGTGAGAAAGAGTGCACGTGATTGCCTCAGTGGAGGGGAAGGGCGCTATGTGCAAGTGGAACATCCGGTCAGCCGTTCTATGTGCTCGGACTGGAGAAAATACGGGATGAGACAACTCAACCCTGAGATTGTAGAATTTCATAAATGTATTGGGTTTTGCTCAGCCCGCTGCTCTGCAGATGTCGGCTAGGGAGGTGCCGTTGGCCAGTGCCCATGAGAATGCCACACTGCACATAGAGTGTGCTCGAACCCCCAAGGGGGCGGACAGGGCCTGGGTCTGATAGGCCAGCCATGGTGTTGAGGACCCAGTGGGCAATCTCTGTTGGAGACAGCGCCCCTTTCCGCTGTCTGCCACAGCTTCGCTTGCAGGTTCACTACTTCTGAGAAAGTTGTAGGAACCTTGGGCACGTAGCCTGGTCGAGGTCTTTGGATGATGTGAGCATCTGTCGGACCAGACTCCAGGCAAGTGTCGCTGACAAAAAACGCTCATAGGTCCCCAACCCTCTTGATGGAAGCGAGCGCAATCAGGAGGGCCATCTTTAAGGAGAAGGCTTTAAGCACGACTGTCTCTAGCGGCTCGAAGTGGAGTCTCTGAAGGCCCAAAAGGACCACAGGAGCGTTCAGCCTCCGGGCACCTCTAAGGAACCTGATGATCAGGTTGTGCTTCCATAAGGACTTTCTGTCCACTGCATTGTGGTGAGGTCTACATAGACCTTAAAGGTGGAGGGGGACAGCCTCCCCTCCAGCCTCTCCTGCAGACATAAGAGCACTGACCCGACAGGGCATCTCTGCGGGTCTTCAGATCAGGAAGAACATCAATTCGTGAACATGCGCCATTTCAGGGCGTAAAGCTGCCTGGTAGAGGGAGATCTGGCTTTGTTTATTGTGTCTACAACAGCAGGTGGTAGGCCACTTGGATCTTCAGCAGCCCGTCTGAGGGCCAGACTTGGAGGTTCCAGAGGTCTGGGTGCGGATGCCATAGGGTGCCCGCCCTGAGAAAGAAGGTCCCTTCTCAGGGGAATCTGCCAGGGAGGTGCTGTCACGAAGAGCGTAAGATTCGAGAACCAAGTCCGAGTGGGCCACTAGGGGGCCACTAGGCTGACTTGTTCCTCGTCCTCCCTGGCCTTGCACAGCACCTGTGCAAGTAGGCTCACTGAGGGAAATGCATCTGTTGGCGCATCTGTCCCAAGGGCGCCTGCATTAGGGAGGACCAGAGCGGGCAGTGGGTGGTCTCTTAGGAAGCAAACAGGTCCACCTGTGCTTTGACAAACCGCACCCAAATCAGCTGGACCATCTGGGGGTGGAACCTCCACACTCCGCTGATCGTGCCCTGTCGTGACAGCGCGTCCGCTGCCGTGTTGAGGCTGCCTGGGATATGAGTGGCATGCAGCCACTGAAGTCAGTGCTGAAGCAGTCTCATACACGTCAACCCTAGCGGCGCAGCTTCCGCTGAGAATGTCAAATGCCCCGGAGCTTCTGGATCGACTGCAGTGGAACCAGACTTATATGAGCTAACTTAGGCTGTTCAGCACCGGCTGCATTCACTCGCTTGTGAGGCACACTGTCATTAAGTTTAACTCCATGCCGAGAATAGAGATGCTCTGAAACGGGGAGAAGCGTAAGCAACGTGTCCAAGCTCCGATCGGGGGGCACTAAAGGGATGATCACGTATGACATACCCGGTGGGGCTTTGCAATGGGGGAGCAGGTAATATTATGTTGGGGAGCAAAGTTGTGTCCCAAAACAGAAGAGAACTCAAAGCACTTACCTTGCTCTGCATACCCGGCTGGGGGTGGGAAAGTGACTGAGGAGGAGGTCCTATGGAGGCGTCCTCTAGACTTGTCAGAACCGGCCTGCCGGGAGTCTACAGTCGAAGGCGTGGAGGTGAAGGGACCGCGTCCATGGGGCCGTGACTGTAGGGGTTTGGCGCCAGACCTCCCTGAGAATGGCGTGTGGGGGTACCGATTAGGTGACCGAAGGAGTGAGGAAACCGCTCTCTTTTTCCAATCCCGTAGAAAATAAACCATTCATAAAACGCTTTTAGAGAAAATATACTCTTTTACTAGTCTATTTGCTCTTTAAGAAAAAATGTCAAAGTGCTCAGGGGCGTGGACTGCACTGGCATGCAGAGAAGGGAGAATGCCGCTGGTAATGCGGCGTATGATCCAACAGCAATGCTCTTAGAAGTGAGTGGAACAGTAGTGGAACACCAGATTGCTGAACACACAACCACTCGGTTCGGTTGAAGAATAAATCTGAATGGACAGAGGCACGATTCCCTCCTTTTATACCCGTATGACATGAAAATTCTGTCTGCCAATTTCTCATTGGCCTTTTCTCAAGTTCAGAGGTAACCGAGGCCTTTAAGAAAGACCCCTATTGTTGCTTCATTCGACACAACGTCGAGTGAGCGACAGACGGGGAACATACATTTCACCCCCTCATTCAAGTCACCGGTTCATGCATGCTCGTTATCAGCAGCTCATCGGTTCTCAGCGAACATGTCTGAAACTCAAGAGTCTGAACTGTTTTCTTAGTTCAGTGTACTAGTGACTCGAGAACTGTTGTTCTCCGAATCAGCAGCTCATTGGTTCTCAGCAGACATGTCTGAAAGAGACAGCTCTCAGTTCAGTGTGTACTGTGTACTGGTTCGTGAGCTGTCAGAGTCTCGTGACTGTCGAGATAATTGTTGATAAAACTATGACACAACCTATTTCCAGAATTTTTTATATGTTAGTATCCTTATATGCTGCTCTGTACATAAAAAGCTTTCATTTTGTCCCTACACACTCCAACCCTCAGTACACACATGCTCAGTTTCAAGCAGCAGTTTGAGATACTGTTCTCAGTTCAGTGTACATTTACATTTACATTTATGCATTTGGCAGACGCTTTTATCCAAAGCGACTTACAGCGCACTTATTACAGGGACAATCCCCCGGTGCATTCTGGAGTTAAGTGCCTTGCTCAAGGACAAAATGGTGGTGGCTGTGGGGATCGAACCAGCAACCTTCTGATTAACAGTTACGTGCTTTAGCTTATGTGCTTTAGCCCACTACGCCACCATCACTCCACAGTGTAATGTTCTCATCGGTTCTTCAGACACATCCAAAATAGACAGTTCACATTTCAGTGTATACTGTTTATTGGCTTGCGAGCTATCAGAGACTCGCGACTGTCAATTTAATGTTGATGTGAATTTTTGCAACCAGATAATTGTCGATATTACTATGACAATTATGACACAACATATTTCCAGAATGTTTATGTGTTATTATCCGTATATGCTGCTCTGTACAAAAGAAGCTTTAATTTAGTCCCTACATACTCCAACCCTCGGTACACGCATGCTCAGTTTGCGCAGCTGGAGACAGCCTACTGTTCAGTTCAGCGTACTGTTGGAGTAACTGGAGCGCTGATAATAAGTAGAGTTGGCAAAAACCAGCATTATAGGATTATATACTCCGGGATATTGGCTCATTTCGAGTGGGAGTGACTGTCAGGAATGTCCAAAAGTGAGTTTTGATTGAGTAAATTGTGGATCAGTGTTGACTCGAGCCACAAACGTTTTCAGACAATTCAGTCCGATTTGGTGAACAGGTTAATCCATTTCTCTAAAAAGAACAGGTTCAAAAGAACGATCCGTTCACGAACCAGACATCACTACTAGCAATATTGTAAATAAATTAAAATAGCATATTTCTTTGTTCACAATGATGGATTTGCTGTTCAGACTCACTGGCTCATTTTAGCTGAACACATTGCCCATTTCATCCAAACACAGCAATGACACGGACGGGGGCTTTTTACATTCAAACAGTTAGGTCAGATAGGATCACTACTTTATTTAAAAAATGTGAAATGTCAGAAAAATAGAGAGAATTATTTCTTTCAGTTTTTATTTATTTCATCACATTTCCAGTGGGTCAGAAGTTTACATACACTTTGTTGGTATTTGGCAGCATTGCCTTTATATTGTTTAACTTGGGTCAAACATTTTGGGTAGCCATCCACCAGATTGTACCGCTGTGAAGGCCCTCCCACTTACAAGCATTCAAGGGCTCTCCTGTTCAGATCACAGTGTGGACTCTCCCATGCAAATGCAGTATAAGCTAACTCACATTTATTTGTATCGTGGGTTCTCCCGTTCAAACTGCTGTGAAAACTCCCCTGTTCAAATGCATTGAGGCCGAGGGGGTTAGCCCGAATGATGCGCTTTCACTTTCACTTCTGTATTGACTCATAAATATGCAAATCACTTGACCCATGCAAAACAATGCACCTTAAAGTGACAGTGCCCAACCGTGTCTTAAAAAAAAGAGTTTTGTAAAAAATGCAAATGCCCTGACTTGTGACTTAAAGGTAGTAAATTGAGCGCATCCGCATATTACTCTTTGTTGTCAGGGTTATGTATCTAAATATTTGATACTTATTGCATTTGTATGGACTAAAGTCAACACAGTTTTCAATATCTCATTAAGACAGGCCTTTTGACCTTTTACACATACAGATGCAAAGCGTGAGTCACAAGCGTTCTTCATGTGTGCAAATGCGCACAAGTGCTGGAAAACATCTGCAAGCAAGCATGCGAGTACCCAGAATTGGTATTTGGTATTACTGATACTGACTCATCGAAAATATTGCAACTAACCCTTTTACGATAATTTTAACTAATGTTGTATGTTATTTTACAATGGAGTAACCCAGAAAGTAAATTGGCCGCTATTAACCTCTTGGCATGTCCGATCAAACTGGAGGAATAACATTAGGCTAGGTTTAGAGGCATGCAATCCAACCGGTGTGATCTGCATGCATGCTGCTGTTTACCAGCAGAGAGGGACTGAAGCGGTTGCTATAACGAAACAGCTTCTCAAACAATCGTTTCAACATCACAATATCTTTTTTATGTTACAAACATACAAATAATCACAAAATTAAACTTCAAAGCCATTACCATCTGCGCTGACTTTTTTTTTATTCTAATGTCAAACAAAGAATGAATAAACTACTTAGTCCACATTAGCATTCTCCTATTCCATCCATCACTGACTCTCAACACTTCCAGGGGCAACAAGAGGAAGGACTAAGTTTTACAGAACCATCCATGCTTGACGAACTCAGAATCCCATGCAACATTGCAGTATAAACAACATGGTGGTATTTATTTAGGACTATTTAAGTTTTAAACAGCAGAGTCAAACATGATTTCTTGTGAAATCTATATGATTAATCACAACAAATCATCTCGCTATTGCTACCAGTTATGCTTATTAATGAAGGTCAACATAATGTTAAATTGTATTATCAGGCTACCTATTGTTTTAATTGTGATTTATTTATTTTTAAATATTGATCTCCTAAAATACAACGGTAACACTTTATTTTAGGGATCAGAAATTAGACAGTTATTCATGACTAATAAATACACTTATAAATGACTAGTGATGGATTGTTTGACATTATAAAATATTTATTAAGCCTTTATTGGCTGAATTCTTATTCTTGCTTTATTGCCTCTTTACATTTGCTTTTGTCATAACAATGAATTTATTAGCTAAAAACAAAACATATCAATAGCTAATATGCCACAAATGACATCCTTTATAGCTTCTCAGTACTCTGTGTGAATGTGAGGCTTATACTGTAATTATAAAATACATGGAGAATGCATATAGTATTTCAACAAAGCAGGGAAGTTTAGGGTTAGGTTTAGGGGTTGGTGTAGTTTGAGACTCTAAATAAACACAATTAACATGCTGCAGTGATGCCCCCTTACTGTATGGTAGTATTTGATTAGGGGTGCAAATAGCATCTAACACCATTTGCACTTTATGCAAAGAAGATGCTTTTTGTTGCTTTTTACACTAAGCAACAAAAGTCTTTGTCTTCTATTTAATTTATACTTTTAAGCTGCATATTCACTCAATGTAATGAGAACCTATAAATTATGTATTTTTCTCCTTACTAGCTATAGGTATGTTTTGTTTTTACCTAATAAGTTCATTGTTAGGAAAAACAAATGTAAAGAGGCTATTAGGCAAGGATAAGTATCAGTGAACAAAGGCCTAATAACAAATAATTCTAAACGGGTCTGTTACTAGTCCATTACAAGCCTAATTTCTGATCTCTAAAATAAAGTGTAACCAATACGACTATAAAGCATTAAATTATTTTATTAAACTGTGAAACATGCAAGAAAAATACATTTAAGTAGCACATTATGGACTAATGATTGGCCTGAGGTTCTTGTTAATTTACAACTGTTTTCACATGCTACTTTATATTTTAGTATCGACTTGGAACTTGTACTAGTACTTTTGACATCTCTGGCAGATGATAAAATATTGGGACTTTACAAAAAACATTCAGGGCTTAAGCCCAGGAAGCCCAGCCCTAGTGCCGCCCATGCTTCTTTTGTTAAATATTATTAGGGTTCCCCTTTCAAGTCGGTAAGTTCAACGCTGCAACAGTTGCTGACACTATGGGAACTCCTCCCAGTAGTGACTCTGAATTATCTCTGAAGCCCATATGGAGGAGCATAGAAACCAGAGCACAGCGCCATATCATCAGATTTGTTTTTCTTTAGGTTCGTGATTACATCTTTTATGTTCTGCAAGCCTGACTCATCGCTTTGTCACCTTGAACTGCAATGTTCCCATAGTGTCAGCATCTCGTTCCCTCCTTTCAGGGAACCAAGGTTACAGTCATAACCCATATATTGTTTTTCTCTTTACTAAATCAGTAAACATCTTACTGTATATTTATCTGATAAACACACACAGACACACACACATACACACACACACACACATATATATATATATGAATGCTGGTAGTTCAGAAATATGCAGTAAATGAATAAAAATGTGTTCTATAAAATATATTCATAATTTTCGTCTTACCACAAATGTCAGAGTATTCCTCAGCACGAAAGCTCTGCACATTCTCAATATTCTGGTTTATAAAACATTGAATGGTGGGACAGTGGACTATGAGAGCACTGCTGGCCTGACGCAAGAGACCCTCCAGAAACCTGTGAGAATAAAAGACCAGAAACCTATTTAAACCAAAGACCGGAAATACTGTATTTTTAAACCAGAGACCCGAAACCCTTATAAACTAGAGATAAACCTTATGAACATAGTTCTTACTCATTCAGACAATGCTCTACATAATAAAATACTATGCATGTTTTGTTGCTACAACTTGCTATTTTCTCAACCAAAATCATATTTACACTTTGACAACAATATTATGCATTTGTGGACCACTGTTCGATTAAAAACACTATAGTCAACACCATTTATTGCTACCTACATAAATTGTTCATTCCCTTATCAGGTTCCCCTCTATTTTTGTTACAATTGTGCAGTTTGAGAAAATGTTGTCAAAACATTGCTTGGGTCCCTATTTCATTTTATCAATGAACATGTCAAAACAAAATCAAACAACATTTATGAAATTTACTGTATATTGTACACTCTGACATAAATGACCGTATATGTCTGCCTTGGAATTTACCCAATATCTCAACAGGGTCATGTCATACAATCTGAAAAGCAACAATCATAAAGCATGAAAAAAAAACCATTATACATATAACAGTCCCTCTGCAACTGCCAACTTCTTATTACTTGCCCAGGGGTCATATGTATAAAGTCACTTAGTGTAAAATTTAAGTCTTAAGAGTGTCGAAATTCAAAAAATTATGTAATTTTACCGTTATACCTAGATTTAAGAATAAATGTGATTCATAAAGGTTCATAAGTGTTAACACTTGGTCTCAGCTCCTAAATTGTTTAAGAGTGCTGTAGAGATATCCTAACCTAGTTAGGTATCCTAATCCTAACTGCCACTTGCCTTATCAACAATGCCCGGTACCCACCCTGACACTCTCCACACTCCACCTCTGGCTCTACATTTCACTGCACTGCACTACTCTGCTCTCTTTTATTTTATACATATTTTTAATTGATACTGCGTGGACATATTTATATTTATATTGCTTATATTTTAATTCTTGTTCATATATTTAGAGATTGCGTGAACGCACCTTAACACTACACCACAACAAATTCCTTGTATGCGTAAAAAACTTACTTGGCAATAAAGCTTTTTCTGATTCTGATTCTTAGGAATAGCACAATGACTGTATTCCACTGAGACAACAAACTCAGCCACAAAGATACAATGCATGGGACTTATGATAGTAGAATTTGGGCAAACATGTCTTTGCAGTTGAGCGAATGAAATCTACCAATATAATTTTGTAATTGCAGAAACTTTTTTCATTTAATGAAAACATTGAAACTCACTGATGTGAATTAAGCATTTGAAGCTTTCAAGCCTAAGCTTTCAGAGGATTGCAACAACTAATTAATAAAATCTAAATATCAATAAAATTATAAAAAATCAAGGATGAAAATGTCAACAATTAATTAAATTATGATCAGTTGAATATCTTTGCACTAGCACTGAAAAACTCAGTGACCTGTTTCTATGGGAAAAATGGTACAGAGTTGCATCTCAAAGAGCCCAAACCAAACACTATATAAAAAGTTTAATGAGCTCATATTTTTGTGTTGGTTGTCAGATGCTTTGACAGATTTCTGAGAGCTTGAGAGATGTTTAACTCCAGCTCATAATTTACATTTTACTGATTTATGAATTCAAAGTCATGCAAGTTTCAATTGCCAATTTGCAAAACAACTTGTCCAAAACAGCAGGCAAGTTATTATTACTTCAAATAGGTAAAAAATAAATAAATACATAAATAAATAAAATAGGCTTACTTCGTGTAGTGAAGGAACCAAACGGAGTGCCACAATAAAATATTGTTGATATGCTGAACATCAAATTTATCACTAAATTGAACTGTGTTTAATGGAAATCTTATATGTTGCTGTAATGGAATTTTAACAGTTTGTTTTATTATCATTTCATTTCGTGATTTATATTGCCCTCTATATAATTTTTTTTCAGTTTGCATTGTTTGAGGAAAACATATGGCAAGATATGGAATAATGTTTTAAAATAAAGGAAATAAAATGTGGCTTTCTCATTTGATCAATCAAAGAATGAATCAACAGAAAATAGCCTATTATCATATTGTTTTATAATGTGTTGTTTTAAATTATGAGTGATTTACTGATTTCTATTTTATTTTTATTTTATTTCTATACTTAAGAATAAGTGTAATTCATAAAGGTTCATAAGTGTTAAGACTAGATCTCAGCTCCTAAATTGTTCTGGAGAGTCATCCTAAACTAGTTAGGAGTAGCACAATAACTGTGTTCAGTGGTGACAACACAATCTACAACAGGGGTGGGCAACTATTTTGGTAAAGGGGCCACATCGGGCTTTAAGTAGTGCATGGGGGGCCACACTGTATTCCTTTTGAGATACAATGTTCTGCACTGATTTGGTTTTTGTAACTTTAAAGCCCAGAAATAGTTGTGTACTCAATTTTCTGAAGTGTATCTGTGACTAATGGGACTATTCTGCAATAGCCTGAAGTATTATATTGCTCTACAAAGGTAGATACTTTTTTATCAGCCATTAAAAAACTGAATAAAGGCTGAGCTTATACATTTATTTTTTCATCTCTACTTCCCTGTTAATTTATTATTTAATTTAACAATTTCTACATCAGGGGTCTGTTTTGATAATAAAAAAAAATAATGAAATTTATAGAACTTTTAATGTTTGTCGCAAAGCGGGCGAGTTTACTTATTTTTTCCTAAAACATTACCCATTTACATGCTAAAGGGGTCATGATGCGGGTCTCCTCGATGGTTTGACTTTCAGCACACAACAGAATAACACCGGCTGCATGAGTATGATAAATGATTACTGCAAGAGTTAGATTAACATACAGGTGCGAAGGGACTTCAACATTTCTAAATTGCACAAATAAAAAATACATTTACATATTTGTCTCTGGCTTGCTTTTGCTCGCATGTCAATGATGCCGAGACCTACTTTTATATTTAATTTAATCACTGAGAAGGTTTACCTGCAAAGTAGCACCAAACATCACAAGCAGCCTCAAGAATGGACACAGAGCAGCCGTATAACTCTTTTCCTTATTATTATAGAATATTGCAGTACAGATCGCTAATTTTGTTCAAAGGGGAAAGCGAGATAAAAAAAAAAAAAAAGCACGCTCACGTGCGTGGTTGCCAGATTGCACAAAATAAGTATAACATTAGGCAGAATATTTCCAATTTGGGCAAGTATAAATCTCAAACTTGGGGTGTTGCGTCTCTTATCTTATTAGGTCCCAATGCAAGTCAACTGAAATATCCAATGAAAAATAAAAACGCTTTTACGATAAATGAGCCGTGGGCCACATTAAACCAAGTGGAGGGCCCATGTCTGCTCTACAACAAAGAAGGAATGTGTTTGGCTTATGGTAGTGGAATTTTGGCAAATGTTTATTTTAGTTAAAATAATGTTTATTAAATCCATCAATATAATTGTTTTTAATTGCAGCATTTTATATATATATATATATATATTTGTTGTTTGTTTTATTATCATAACATTCAATGATTTAAATAGTCCTTGTGGAGTAATGTTTTTTTTATAATGTGAAAAGCTTCATATATAAAAATTTATATTGCAAGATTTTGTATTTCATTATTTAAGGACAACATTTGGCAAGATCTGGAGCAATGTTTTAAAATACAAGAAATTAAATGTGGCTGTATCATTAATGAAAGAATTAATTGACAGAAATAACTAATTTCAAAATATTGTTTTATACGGGGTTGTATTGAATCATGAATAAATTAATGAATGACTAGTGTCATACCAGCTGGGACATATTACTCTTGCAAGCTCACTGTTATCTGATTCAGTGTTTAAGGGTGGCCATTTTTGGGTCTACATCATTGTAGTCCTTATTTCACAACACTTAAGTGTCACATTAGTCAGCACTTTAGAATCAGTCTTAGACTTTTGCTGAAAGTTGCTTTTATCATCTTTATAAAAAGTCCTACTCTTTGCTAAGAATTTCTCGACACTTAAGTCAAAGATTAAGGCTATTCTTAAGAGCATTTCTGAGAAGTTTTATACATACAGCCCCAGATATTTAATTGTTAAACTGAGCACAAATTCCACATATTATTATTGGCATAAAACTGCAAGCATAATGATGGTTCACTTGAAATTGCACGCTAGCTATATATTTTTAACAAAAAATATTCACCACATGGGAATCTAAAAATAAAATGTTATGCTTGTAGTGCTTGTGCCATTTTCCTTTTATCCAAAGCCACTTACAGTGCATTCAAGGTATAAAATGAATCAATTTCAGAGTTCCTTCAGAATCAAAACCATGACCTCGGCGATGCTAGCCTCATTTGAGTCACAGGAACCTCCCAAATATCAAGGTCATGAGGTCTTACCAGTTTGTATAGAGTGTTGTGATGGTCTGAGCTCCATATGAGTCCAACGGTTGCGTCTGCTGCAACAGCACATTCTTCACCAGCCGTGATACATCAATGTTGATGTAGCAGCCAAGACTGTGCAGAGTGGTGACATATGCTTGAATCCCAGCCAGTAGATCAGAGGGTCTGGCAATATCCTGATTGCTCTGGTTATAACTGGCCATTTGAACAATCACCCTGGAAATATTTATCCGTTAGTCTGAGGTAATGCTGACCAAACAAATTAGTGCTATATGTTAATGCTTAATGAGTGGGCCAATTTTTTTAAATAAACATTTTAGTCATTAAAATTGGTCTATACTAAAGGAAGCCTCAAAGACCCCACAAAAGGTTAATGGGCCTAATTCATGCATCCATGCGCTGTGTGTTACAACCTAAAGCTGCACCTTATCCAATTTTTGTGAGCATTATAGTGTAATTTTGTGCCAGGTTAACACTACTGGACATGGGTGGAAATGCTTGTTCTATCAGCTTGTGTTATTTTGGTGGGTGTGCCACTACATATTGCATATATGCATTTTTTTTTTTTTAAATGCTCCGGTTGGAAAGTTATTTCCTATCAAAACCACAGGTAACCAGAAAATGTCAAAGCTAGTGAATGAAAGGTGAGTAGGTGGCTTTGCTGCTGTTTGAATGCATTTGAACTGATAAGCATTTACACTTTGAGCCCAATGTGGTCACATACCTGTATATATACACAACTCTTTGGTCATTTATTTAAAAGTTTTATGAGGTACTGCCCTTCAGTATTATTTTATCAAAATTCATCATATATCAGGCATAATTCACCATATTTCAGGAGCAATTCAGTAATTATGCCCTTCAATTCAGTCTAACAGACTCAGTCGGCATACACTGTTGAGCATAATTAATGGCCACTTAAAATATGAAACTGTATTTTGCATTATTCCCATTAAAAATTCATTTTTGTCTTCATGACAATGGGATTATTTATTTGCATACACTATTGTGATAAACTCGCAGCATCACAAGTCTCTGTGTCAATGTGAAACTGTGCCTGTCACAAAAACTTTTATTGTTTTACTGCATATATTTTCGGATTCTGGAGATAAAACAATTTGTATGCATCGTAGATACACTTCAAAAGGTAATTTTCTTCGCAACAATTTTTAATTAGATGATTTGTAGGTAATTTCATTTACTCACTTCTCTTACAACAAAGAGCAACATTCAAACTTCTGTTCTTATAATGTTAATTAAACCATGTATTATACAGCAATTTCTCAAAGTTACTGCCAAATATCGCCTCCGGTAACTTTGGTATGTATTTTCTTCCTCACTATACCACATCCTTAACATCAACAGTGTAAGCTTAGTCTGTTGAGCTGCGCCCCCCCAGTTTGAAAACTGCTTATTTAGAGAATTGATATGTCATTTATGCAGTGCACATTGATCAGTTCCAGGTCATGGGCTGAAGGACAGAGGAGCGAAGAAATGAGGAAGCATCATTTAGAGAATTGAGAAGCACCCCTAGACTTTAAAGTATTTGCTCAGCAAATAAAGACGCTGACTACCACACCTGGAGTCACAAGTTCGAATCCAGGGCGTGCTAAGTGACTCCAGTCAGGCTTCCTAAGCAACCAATTGGCCTGGATGCTAGGGTGGGTAGAGTCACATTGATTTAAGCTCCTTGTGGTCTATAATGGGATTCTCGCTCTTGGTGGGGCACGTGGTGAGTTGTCCGTGGATGCGCAACATCTCCATGGTAACGCACTCAACAAGCAACATAATAAGATCCGTGGATTGATGGTCTCAGACATGGAGGCAACTGAGATTCATCCCCTGCCACCCAGATTTAGGCAAGTCACGATGCTACTACGAGGACTTAGAGCGCATTGGGAATTGGGCATTCCAAATTGGGGAGAAAAGAGAAATAAAAAAAAAAATGCACGGGCCACCGCTGCCTGCAACTGACTAGCAAGGTTCATGGCTGTAAAGTAATTAAAGTCTACTGGCCATTACAAAAAAGTGGAAGATCCCTTAAATATGTTCCACCCATAAACTTCCTGTTTCAAAGGGACATAAAATCACAGTACATAAAACAGCACTTGACAAGGTATTTTATGTGGTCTTTAAGGCAGAATGTGAGATGATTTTCAACAAACTCCAAAAATCTAGACCTATGCATATCTTGTGGTCTAAACTGTATACTTTAATAGCAAATAGTTGAAAAGCGATCAATACTTGGTAAGTCTGATCTCCAGCTGTGAAAGCAGGAACTCTGATGGTATGATGATGTGTTTGAACACTGTGAAGTCAGTGCAAATACTGTAGGAGGCACACAGCTCTGTGAGTGTCTGGTGCATCTTATCCAGACTGAAAGAGAACAGACACAAAACTACAGCTTAGTACTGATCTCTTGAGAAAAACATAACTCTAATGCCAGTGAATATTTCTCGCAAAAATGTAATTTTGAGTCAGCTTTTATATAGGCACAGACCTTAAAGTATTGGCAACAAAAAAAGCTGTTGAACATTTCCATTTAATAAGTTGACCCAAAAGTGTGGCATGGGGTTACAAAAGATGGCCAGGGCCGTAGCCAAGGGAGGACATTTTATGGGGCAGTTTTTGTGGCATAAAAATAAGTTTACACATTACATATCCACTTCATATGCGAGAACCCAGATCAATCAACTCAAAACTACCCTGCATCGTCTTGACTGTGATGAATGAGGCCAGGTTCAAGCATATGGTAAGACAATGGGGCATGATGTCACAATGGGAACCTGGCATTAATCATCATATTTTGGCTTTTCAGCTAAATTTTAACCAATAAAATTATTAAACAGAAAACAATTAATAAATATAACATTCAAAATTAACAAATTATTGTTTTGGAAACACATATTATAATTAATACATTGTATAAATATATACAATTTTAAACACACAAAGCAACTGTGATGTTTATGAAATATACCCTTGTCCTGAGAACACCATTCAATAACAATCTATTTTCATTAGGCTATATAGTTATACAGATACCTCTCTCTCTCTCTCTCTCTCTCTCTCTCTCTCTCTCTCACACACACACACACACAAAAAAAAACACAAACACATAAAGAGAGAGAGAGATGTCAATTAAAGATGGTTTACATGAAAACTGTTGCATTAAATTTAAATGGTTTTGTTGGAATTAAGAAAAAAATATTGGTCAATGTTTTTGATCTTACAATGTATGGACAAAACACCTTATATATCATTCAAAATATCTTGGTTTGTGTTCTGCATAATAAATAAAGTCATAGAAGGTTGAAATGGCATGAGGGTGAGTAAATGATGAGAGAATTATAACTTTTGGTGTAAATAATTCCTCTCATAACTTTTAACGACTTGACAAGTTTACATGCAGTTTCTATGTTATCCAGTATTTCTGCACTATTTTAATGTTGATAAGACAAACTTATGTACATATTGGTGAAAGCTATGCCTTTAGTTCAGTACTTTCAGTTCAGAACTTTTTTAGACTTGGCAGCTCCCTTTACATAGCACTTCAGTTCTACTAAATAACAAGTAATGTATGTGCTGTTTTGGAAAACTTCATCATAAAATAACATGCAGTGTTAATTAAGATGATCTTAAATGTGTACGTTTCCACAATATCTGGAAACCAAGCCTGGTTGGATTGTTCTCATACTGGTGTTGTGACTTGTTACATACTTTGTGATGATGGCTCTGTCCTTCCTGTGGCTCTCTGTTCCTGGTTTTTCCTTGGGCACATCACCTTTCTTTGCTACGGGTTTCCTCAGTTTTTTATTGCGTGCTGTACTGATGGTCTCAGCACTGTGTTTGGCCAATAACTAAAATACAACAACACAAGGCTGAGAAACACACTATCACAACACAACAACATGTATCTCAATAAAAAACATATGGAAGCAGCACACTGTAAAAAATCATTGGGAATTTTTTTCAATAAATATCAAAACATCTTTAAAACCAGTTAAATTCACCTGATAAGTCATTTTTATTTGCAGCACTTTCCACAACACACATCGTTTAAAGCAGCTTTACAGAAAATCATGCTGTAACAGAGTAAGGAAGCTGTAATGTCTGTAATGTCTTAAAGTCATCATTGTGCAGTTTAAATGAGACCTATTATGCCCCTTTTTACAAGCTGTAATATAGGTCTCAGGTGTCCCCAGAATGTGTCTGTGAAGTTTCAAAATACCCCTCAGATCATTTATTATATCATGTTGTAAATGTCTCTTTTTGGGTGGTCTCTTTAAATGCAAATTAGCTGCTGCTCCCCACCCCCTTTCTGGAAGAGGGCTGTGTCTTTACAGCTCGTGCTTCAGATATTACAGCAAATTACAGCAACAACAAATCAGAACAAATATGACTTACAGCGTGAATGCCTGAGTTCAGCCATAAATGTATGAACCAGAGTTGGACACTGATGAAGGAGAGACTCCGGCAGAAGTCACAATTGTGAGAATGAACACAAATTAACATGTTCACAGAAAAATTACATAATGTATTGTGCATAATACTTAAAAGGTGTGGTTATGAATTATGCAGATAGTAAGCTAAAAATAACGACATAGCTCTGGTCTCCATGAATACAATCAGGACAATGGTAACTGACAGTAAGCATTTTGGGGTTAAAAATTCTAAATAACGACATAGCTCTGGTCTCCATGAATACAATTAAAGACAATGGTAACTTTAGCTTTAGCTGGAACATGAACAGTTGGTACTGATCCATGCTTGAGAATAGATTTTTTTGAAAATCCTGATTCACAAAGCAGTCAAAGCGTAAAATGATTTGCACAAACATACACCTATTTTTTACATTTTGGGGCACATTTCCTTCAAAAACAAAACTTGTCCACTGCGTTTTCAGTGGCTCTGATGCCGGGAGTGCACGAACACTCTTATGTTTACTTTTACAGCCAACAACAGAACACATATGACGCTTACGAAACTGAGACATTATTATTCTCACTGTATCTGCTCCAATGCGGAAAAAAATGGTGGATTGTGTGTAGATCTCTCAGGGGAGGATCAGTGTAATAGGGTGGAGTCAGTCACCAGTCGTTGGCGAGGCCTGCTATAACGTGACGTCACTTTAGAGCAGGAACGAAAACCATTCATTTTGACACACTGTTTTTGATTAATAAAAATATAAGAAAGAGGAGTGGGTGGACTTTTAACATTGTAGGTTGGTTGTGTACACACACTGCTGACTCACATTTATGTACAAACGGCATGTAAAAGTGAATTTTGCATAATATGTCCCCTTTAAATGAATGTAGATTGTGCCTTAAAAATAATTTGTTCCCTATCTGTCACTCACTCGATGTTGTGTCAATGCAGTGACCCTAGGAGTCGCTCTTGGGAGCCCCAAACACCCCTGATCTTAAGAAAAGGCCAATGAGAATTGGCGAGTGGAATTTGCATGCCACTCCCCCTGACCTACGGGTATAAAAGGAGCTGGCTCGCAACCACTCATTCAGATTTTTTCTTCAGAGCCAAGCGGTTGATTCGCAAAGAGCAGAATTCCACTGCCGGTCCATTCACCACTTTAAGAAGCATATATGACGCATTTCAGCGGCTTTCTCTCCCAATGTGCGATCAGTGCAGAGTACGACCCTGGGCACTAGGACAGCTCTAAAAGAGTATATATTCTGAGCAAAGGGTATATTTTCCTCTAAAAGAGCATGCATTGACGGACAGCGTCTTTTTAAAAATGCCTTTCCATCTCTGTGTAATTCCTGGGTGCAGTCATTATCTCTCCACCTCCGACGGCCACGTTCGCTGCCTAAAGTGCCTGGGCCCTAATCAAGTTGAGGCAGAACAGAATTCATTGCAAGAACATCACCATGGAAACGTTGTGGTCATGGCTTCCCTTCATCCGGAGGAAAGCCACTCCAGCCGCCCCCCACGCCTGGCCTTCTACCTACAGGTACGAGGCCGGGTCGGTTGATGCTGGAGGCAATTTTGGGGCTCCAATGGGTACAGTTCCGTCGGGTAATCCCCAGCGGACCGCCCATTCCCAGCATGCTCGTTTGTACCGGTCCAATTCTGGGATAAGATAGGCAGCTCGCTTCAGTGCCAGCCTAATGTCTCTTTCGGAACTCACAAGATGGATGAAGACAGCAGCATTAGAGAGCGCGTTTGTGATGTCGGACGGCGAGGACTCGACTGGGCTGCAACTTGGGGTGGGGTGTGGGGTGGGGTGGCGCCCAGTCTGAGGCCGACGTGGAGCTGACCGCCATGCTTGTCCGTGCTGCTGTGAGTGTCCGGCTGGAGCGGAACCCTCCATCCATCCCTGAGCCTGAACTTCCATGTCTTGGTTCTACATCTACACAGACCCTTCCTACGGTTTGCTTTCGAGGCCCGGGCATATCAGTACAAGATCTGCCCCTTTGGCTTGTCCCTGTCACCTCAGGAATTATCTCCCGTACTAGTTACGTCAGGGATGTGGGGAACTACATGACGTCTTTTGCAGACCGGTGCACCTACTATTACACACTCAGCAGCTTGCTTGCACCTGCATAGGCAGTCCACGTAACACAGTTCAGCTAGTTGTGGTGGTATAGAGACCCCTAGTGTAACTACATTCACACAACGTTGAGTGAGTGACAGATAGGAAACATCTTGGTTGCTATCATAACCTCTGTTCCCTGATGGATGGAACGAGACGTTGTGTCCCTCTTGCTGTACTACCTGCTGAAATGTACGGGACTACGTCTCGGCTCCTCAGCACAAAACCTGAATGAGTGGTTGTGAGCCAGCTCCGTTTATACCCGTATGTCCGGGGAATGGTATGCAAATTCTACTTGCCAATTCACATTGGAATTTTCTGAAAGATCAGAGGGTTTTGGGGCTCCCAAGTGCGACCCCTAGTGTCACTACATCAACACAATGTTTCATTCCCTCCATCAGGGGAGCCAGTTCCCCTCTGGCTAAACAGCATAAATATAATCCCAGTATTAGTTATCTATGTGAAATACAAGTCATGATTTAATATAGTAAACTGAGCAGATGTTGGTTCAGTAAGGGTTAAATACATTTCTGGTACCTTCTCATGTAGGTTACACTGTTCAGCACAGATCTCCAACACAACTGTACATGCTTGACGAGCGATTTCCTCCAGGAATGTCACACACAGCTTCAAACTCTGCCTCTCCAGTTCTTCAGTCTATTCATGCACACAAACACACACAGGAAGTAGGCATAAGTCAGTCAGCATTGAAACTATAGAAACACATGCATTTGTTTTACTTTTTCCATTTATATTTATATATTCTATCCTTGTTTTGAACTTACTTTTTAGACTGCTGGTCACATTGCTAATATTGTTAATGAAACTGAATAAAAAATGTTAACATTAATTCAGCCTGTCTTCATTAAACATGAAAATGCCACAAGAAAGCAATAATTCTATTAATTAAATTTTATCCATGGTACTCAACAGGAAGCCTGCTTGATTTTGTCACTAAATAAAATATATTCAGTGTGTATGAATTTTTATGTGTCAATTTCCAAGAGCAATTGCAGTATTTCTCAACATATCAGGATAATAGGGAATTAACACCATCACGGACTACAAACGGAATAAAGACTCCGCCATAAACATCGCTGCATCTCTCCCGGACGAACGTAATAAATTTTATGCTCGTTTTGAGGACAATAACACCGCCCTCGCGGAGAGAGTATTCGCAGCTGACGCTACAGAGGTTGGTTCACTCTCCGTCTCTGTTGTGAATGTAACCCGATCCTTCCGACGGGTGAACATCCGTAAAGCCGCGGGTCCAGACGGCATTCCGGGCCGCGTCATCAGAGCGTGCGCGAATCAACTGGCTGGTGTTTTTACGGACATTTTCAATCTGTCCCTCTCCCTGTCTGTAGTCCCCACATGCTTCAAAACATCAACCATTGTGCCTGTACCGAAGCAAGCCACAATCACTTGCTTAAATGACTGGCGTCCTGTTGCTCTGACCCCCATCATCAGCAAATGCTTTGAGAGGTTAATCAGAGATTACATCTGCTCTGTTCTGCCCACCTCTTTGGACCCATTGCAGTTTGCCTACCGTAACAACCGCTCCACTGATGATGCCATTGCATCTACACTACACACTGCTCTCTCCCATCTGGAAAAAAGGAACACATATGTGAGAATGCTGTTTGTAGACTACAGCTCAGCATTCAACACCATAGTGCCCTCCAAGCTTGATATGAAACTCCGGGCTCTGGGCTTAAACAGCTCACTGTGCAGCTGGATCCAGGATTTCCTGTCAGGCAGACGTCAGGTGGTTAGAACTGGCAGCAACACCTCCTCATCACTGACCCTCAACACTGGAGCCCCGCAGGGCTGTGTTCTTAGCCCTCTCCTGTATTCCCTATACACGCATGACTGTGTGGCAACACATAGCTCCAATACCATCATTAAGTTTGCTGACGATACGACGGTGGTAGGTCTGATCACTGACAATGATGAAAGAGCCTACAGAGAGGAGGTGCACACTCTGACACGCTGGTGTCAGGAGCACAACCTTTCCCTCAACGTCAGTAAAACCAAAGAGCTTGTAGTGGACTTCAGGAGAAAAGACAGAGTACACAGCCCCATCACCATTAATGGAGCACCGGTGGAGAGAGTCAGCAGTTTCAAGTTCCTCGGTGTCCACATTACTGAGGAACTCACATGGTCCATCCACACTGAGGCCGTTATGAAGAAGGCTCACCAGCGCCTCTTCTTCCTGAGACGGCTGAGGAAGTTTGGAATGAACCACCACATCCTCACACGGTTCTACACTAGTACTGTAGAGAGCATCCTGACTGGCTGCATCACCGCCTGGTACGGCAATAGCACCACCCACAACTGCAAAGCCCTGCAAAGGGTGGTGCGAACTGCCAGAAACATCATCGGAGGTGAGCTTCCCTCCCTCTAGGACATATACACAAGGCGGTGTGTGAAAAAAGCTCGGAGGATCATCAGAGACTCCAGCCACCCGAGTCATGGTCTGTTCTCACTGCTACCATCAGGCAGGTGGTATCGCAGCATCAGGACCCGCACCAGCCGACTACATGACAGCTTCTTCCCCCAAGCAGTCAGACTGTTGAACACTTGATCTATCAGGATCAATAATTAGCACTGCACTTTATAATCTATAATCTCACACTGGACTGTCAACATATTCTGCTCAATTCAACTACTTATATATATTTCATATACTCCCACTTATTGTATATTGTGTATTCTATATTGTGTGTATTGTTTACTGTGCATTGTATATAATTATTGTGTTGTGTAAGTATGTGTACATTTGATATGTAAATTGTTGTTGTGTAAGTATGTTGTTTACTGTAATTGGTAAATGTCTCGTCACTGTCATGACTGCTATGTTGCTCGGAACTGTACACAAGAATTTCACCTACTGTTGCACTTGTGTACATGGTAGTGTGACAATAAAGTGATTTGATTTTTTGATTTTGACAATATGATTGCCTGAGGAGTAGTTGTGTGTGCGGCTCTCTCGGAATATCTTTTCTATATTTACTTTTCAAACCTCAACTTTCTTAGCTTTTAGGTAGCATTTGTTTGACAAATCTTTGTGGTTCTAAAATTAGAAGACATGTCCAAAAAGTAGGCACTTAACCACCTGCCGCTATCATCACACTAGCTGAACTTTGCACACTGCATGATAAACTCAGAGCTTCTCTTGATGCAGACTTTAAAGTATCTTATCAAATTTAGCAACAAAGCTGGACAACATTTAATCTGCAGCGGCAGATCGTAATCATTGCATTGTGTCTCTCGATTTTAACGCAACAGAGGTTGGTCAGCATCTTGAGGCCACATGTTCTGTGCTACAGAAGGACAACAAGTGGCTGGAGGTTAAAGTTTTGGACCTTGATGATTGTAGCTGATGCCAGAGCATTTGAATTGTGGGCTTCAAAGATCTGTGTCAAACTGCTTCCTTCTCCTAGCTCCTAGTTGGTGTTCTCAACCCTCAGGTTCTATCTTCGGTGCCCAAGTTGGATAGAGCTCACCATAGCCTTGCACCCAAACCTGCTCCGGGGCAGAGACCTTCGCCTGGCATTATGCGATTTTATCACTTCCAAGGGAAGGATTTGGTCTTCAGCAAATCTCACAGAAAGGGTGATCTAATGTACCAAAGCTAAAGGATCCGTATCTATGAGGATTACAGCCCTGATGTTCTAAAGCTGTGTGTCAAATATAAAGATGCTATATTGATCTGCTTTAAGCATGCTGCTGCTGCTGCTTGATATGAGTCAATATGCTGCTGAGACAGAAAAAACATGCTGCTGCTACTGTACCAACATCAAGATAAATTCACTGTAAAGCAGATCTAGACATATGGTGCTGGGGAAATGGAGGATAACACTACACATACTGTGCTGCTGTAGCATTTCGCTTTATATATTTTGACACAAGGGAAAAGCTTTGACTGGGTTCATAGGACGAGGTGCACTTGAGAGCCGTGCCTGTAGAGTTTCCTAACTTTCTGAGATAGATTAAAGGTTTTTATTGATTATAATGACAGTGAAGTAAGCTTAGTCTTGGCAGACTAGATCTGCTTTATGAATGCTGCTGCACGACATGAGTCAATATGCTGCAGCTGTTGGCACAAAAACTTGATGCTGCTGAGACAGAAGAGACACTCTGCTGCTTCTATACCAACATCAAGATAAATTCACCCAAAAGCTATATTAAAGATAGATAATATGGCAAACATGCAAGGTCTCACCTATCCCCCCTCCCCCAAGCAGATCAGACTGACAGAAGTGGGCTGCAGCGAGGTGGATATCAGTCACGTGTAGCTTTACCATGTATCCCTAAATGTGTTCTCAATGGGTTTATCTACTGACCCTGAAAAACTGTTACTTCCATAGCCTCCATTCCCTGATGGAGGGAACGAGATGTTGTGTCGATGTAGTGACACTAGGGGTCACTCTTGGGAGCCCGAGACACCTCTGATCTTTGATAAAAGGCCAATGGGAATTGGCGAGTGGTATTTGCATGCCCCTCCCCTGGACATATGGGTATAAATGAGGGGGTTTTGTACTGAGGAGCCGAGAATAAGGTCCTGGCCATTCATTGATGTTCCCTATCTGTCACTCACTCGATGTTGTGTTGATGTAGTTACACTAGGGGTCCCCTACAAAAACGGCACAACTAGCTGAACTGGGTTACGTGCGAGACGGGCAGATTGCTGTGTGCCGCGTAGCCAGCGCACCGGGCCGGCACGTAAGCTCCCCTGACACTAGTATGAGGGCTGAACAACCCTTTTGGAGATGAGTCGACTACCCAAAGGATAGGGACAGGCTTGTCCGAGTCATGCCTCTCATCTCTCTTTTTTTGTTTTCTCCCCAGAAAAAGAGAGAAAAAAACCAACCGGGACGCCAGTGTCCACATCAGGAAAGGGTGTCACTCCCAAGGGGAAGACACCGCGGAGACCACACCCTGCCGAGAGAGAGAGGGGGGGGGTATTAAGTGGAAATACGTTACATGTTCTTGCCGAGTCTAGTCGGAAGTATGTTATGTGGAGAAGTCCCATGGTAGGTCTTTCCCAATAGGGGAGGAGGCTCTACGAGCATAGAGACTGGGGCAGAGGGGCCTCTGCTCAAGGAAGATGCAGTTTGCCAACAGGGAAACATTTTTCAGCTGAATATATGTCGCAAGGGGTTTCTTATGGGGAACCAGCGCATGCAGAGCACCTGTCCTAGTACAGGGCTTAGTTAGCACAATTACTGGGCTGACAGTGAGTATCTCCGCAAACTCATCTGCCGCAGGGCTAGGAGAAAATACACCAGGGAACACACTTGTGAACTCTACTGGGAATCAACAACGCACATCATCAGCTCAAGGGAGGGGAAAAACAACAACAACAAAATAAATAGGCAAGGGAAAATGCAAACATGGTGCAACAGAGAGAGAGAGAGGAGAGAGAGAAGAAGCTCACTCACCGGTTCTCTGATGTACCGTCGCGTGGTCCTTGAACATTCCACACTCTCCGGCGGATGACAGCCGCTCCTCTCCGGGCGAACCGGAGTCAAACCTCCGACCCCCAGCGGACAGAACGCCCCTCCGCTTTTCTGGCGACACGTGGGGACACTCCTCCGCCCCTGGCAGCGGCCCTACTGCACCAGGCGGTCGAGGAGTTTCTTCCCTCCTCCCCTCGTGAATGTTGGTCTTCCCTCGACCCCTACTCGTCTCTGGGGACAGCAGGGCACTCCTCTGCCCCCGGCAGAGGTCTGGTCTCATGTGCCAGATGGTGCCCCATCCCTGAGAAAGAAGGTCCTTCCTCAGGGGAATTTGCCAGGAAGGGGCTGACGCGAGGAGCGTGAGGTCCGAGAACAAAGTCTGGGGGGGCCAGTAGGGAGCCACTAGGGTGACCTGCTCATCGTCCTCCCTGACCTTGCACAGGGTCTGTGCAAGCAGGCTCACTGGGGGGAACTCATACTTAAATTGTCCAGGCAGCCAGCTGTGTGCCAACACGTCTATACCAATGGGAGCCATGATCAGGGCATACCAGAGCGGGCAATGGGAGGATCCCGGGGAGGCGAACAAGTCTACCCGTGCCTGCCCGTATCGACTCCAGATTAGCTGAACTACCTGAGGGTGGAGTCTCCACTCTCCTTTGCGGGTGACATGTCGTGACAGCTCAGCCGTCATGGTGTTGAGGTTGCCCGGGATGTGAGTGGCTCACAGCAACTTGAGGTGCTGCTGACTCCAGAGGTGGAGACGGCGGGTGAGTCGTGACAAGTGAGGGGTGCGTAACCGTAGAAGGGTGTCGATTTCCACGTGCAAGTTGTTGGCAAACCTGGGCGGGTGTCTGGACTGGCTGGGTCAGCCATCACGACGGGTTGGAAAGCATCCAAGCTCCGGGCGAGGGGGACCAGGGGAACAATTTGGTTGTACGTACCGGCGGGTGGGGCCTGAGCCAGGGAGGCCACATTAACAGGGTTTGAGCCCTGTGGCGGTGCTGAGTCGAGAGACATCGAAACACTCATCTGACTCCTGATACTCACCAGTGGATCGGTCGAGGAGGGGGGAGGACGAGCAGATGGAGTGCGGGTCTTGAACCACGGCGCTTTCTGGGCAGGATGGTCTTCGTCTGCTGCTTCACTGCCGAGAACTGCTGGGTAAAGTCTGAGCGCAGTTCCTGCATCAATCCCAGGGTGGGACTACCCTCTTGTCAGCTCCTCATGCACTTCCAGGAAGAATGGAAGCTCACTCACCGGTTCTCCGATGTACCGTCGCGTGGTCCTCGAACACTCCACACTCTCCAGCGGACGACAGATACAAATCATCGAGCCATGAGGGTTCAGGGGAGAGCGGAGAGTTCCACTCTAGCCCGACATTCGCGGTTGCCCGGGAAAGTACGTCCGTCATTTCCACATCAGCGTGTGCCTGGGCGAACTCACCTCTCCGATGCTGCGCTCAAAACTCATCACCTTTGCGGGTACCGAACAAGAGGTCAGTCTCGCCCTGAGACGAGCCGGTTCACTCATCCGGAAGCCTAACCAGAGCAAAAGAGCGTGCCGGGGAATGAGAGGTCCACGGGGATTTACCCAGCGTAGGTGGTCCCATTGTGGTCCCCAAATTGCCCCCTGGCCTCATACCTGTGGGTAGAAGGACTGAGGCAGGTAGCAACTGGGGTGGCTTGCTTTCTTATGAAGGCAAGCCGCGACCGCACCGTTGCCATGGTCATGTCCTCGCAATGACAACATGACACATCCACGAAAGATATCTCACCATGGGCACCACCCATGTGCAGTAGATCATGCACTGAACTGTGGAACGGAAAGTCGTAGGTTCATATCATTCCTGTGGCGACTTATAATTTAGTGTGTGTTTGCTCTTTGTCATATGTACTCTGTGTTTTCTTTGGGTTGTGCAATGGTTGCCATGTTGGTGCTTTGCGCTGTAATTGCTGCTTGCAGATATATTTGTTATTATTATTATTATTATTCAGATAAATTTTTCATTACTTCTATTACAAATGTCATCTGATTTACACAAAAAAAATCTTCCAAGAAGATCTTCAGACTGAGCCCCAGAGAAAATACCTAAAGAATTTTCATTCTCACCATTGCTGAAAAGTTACACTAGTGCAAATTAAAGATGTCGATGTAAAACAGGAAGTCAGGCTGCATCTCGGCACTTTATCATATCGAAACAAAACTTTGTATGATTCATTAGGACCATATGAGGGAAAATTTCACGTTTAGAGACAGTGCCTCCTATGGGTCAAGTAATGTGAAAATGGCTATTTTTGCCAATACATTTTGAACAAATTTCAATCATTAGGTTGGTGTCTATCGATTCCAATTTTCATGATACCAAATTTTCCAACATCAGCCATATTGCCTCTCTACCATTTTGATTTTTATTATAAAGTGATATATCTTTTGAATGCTTTGTGGGATTTAAATTAAAATTTGTATGTGTCACCGACATCATGTCCTGAGGGAACCTGAGAAATGCTAAAGGGTTAGCATGCTAACTGTAGGATATTCTGTTTTTAAAGACTAATTGATAATAATGTTATCCATAGGTAGCATTCACTTAGCATTCACTTAGCATGCTTAGAACACTTTGTTTGCTGAATCTAAATTGTTCATGTCTCTTTACCATTGCGGAGATGTGTCAATTGAATGACCTAGTGGTAATAACTGGTCAATTCTACTTTGGCAGCAATAACCTCAACCAAGTGTTTCCAGTAGCTGTGGATTAGACCTGCACAACATTCAGAAGGAACTACAGAACTGCTTCATCTCAGCCATATTCTTAGTATGTCTGGTGTGAACGGCTTTCTTGAGGTCATTCCACAGCATCTATATTGGGTTAAGGTCTGGGCTCTGAATCGACCACTCCAAAATGTGGATTTTCTTTTATTTAAGCCATTCTGTTGTGGATTTACTATTATGTTTAGGGTCAATGTCAAGCTGCATCACCCAACTTCTACTGAGCTTCAGCTGGCCCACATAAAGGCTTCCTTCATGTTGTCCTGCCATGGGCACTATGCCAGTTTAATGTTTTTCATATAATATACTCACTAACAGTGATGTTTACCAGTTCCAATGATTCCTTCAAGTCTTTAGCTGTCACTTTAGGGTTCTTTTATACCTCATTGAGCATTCTGTGGTGTGCCCTTTGAGTCATATTGGCTGGACAGCCACTTCTAGGGAGAATAGCTACAGTACTAAATTGTCTCAATTTATAGGCTATTTGTCTAACAGATTTATATTTAAGCTCTTTGAGATGACTTTGTAATCCTTTCCAGCTTGATGCTATCTGTGATGTTTGTGTGTATGTTTTTTTAACATGAAGGTCCAAGAACAATTTCTCAGTGATAGGACAAAATAAAGTATAATCTAACCTAATCTATTCAGTATAACTGTTACACTGCAGTCTGACTGCAATATGTGTCATTCAGGACCAGCCACTATAATTCATATGTTCTGAACCTGCCCTTCCCTGCCCTGCCCTTTCTTAATTTTGGGGCTTAGTCTTTGACTATCTGTCAGCCATTACTTCTGCAAATGGCCAACCCTCACTCAATGTTGGTCTGTTTGGGGTTCAAACCAGTGGCCACTTACTGCCCCCTTAGTTTACAGATTTTGCAGCATTTTTAACATTTCCCCTTGATTAGAAAATGTATGAGATTTTGATGTCACTTTAAAACAATTACAAAACACACTGTATTATTATTATTGCTTGTTAATAGTATAAGGCAAATAGTGTTCCATAACCTTTTAATCCACCACACTCAACTGGTGTGGATGTGCTTACCTCCTCTGGGCACAGCAGGTGTAGACACTCACTGAAGTGAGAACAGACAAGCGGAAATGCCATGAGGTGTCGCTGCATCAACACGTCCTCACTGCACTGAGAAAACAGCTTCTCAAACACACGTGCATGGAAACTGAAAGATCACATACACATAAAAGCAGGAGAAATATTACATACTGCTTTGAGAGTACATACTGCAGCATGGGTCTATGCACACTGACATATTTACATTCAAACAAAATGTAAACTCAAGCTAAGTATAAGTCTACAACGTGCTTTACATGTCTGTACAGATTCCCTCAAAAAAAAAAAAAATATAATAATAATATTTACTGCCATTGAAGTGCATATGCTCTACACTACTTCTACTATGTAGAAAAGAAGGCTGTTCAGCACTTGTTGCACAATGCAGCCAAATCAAATTAAGATGAACGAGTAATGAGTAAACAATTCCAATGTATCACAGATTTGAATCACTATACATTATACATAAAGAATTGCTATATTATCGTATTGTGTCCCAGATATCAATAAAATATAAAATAGCCAGGTCCCTGCTGATTCCCACCCCTAATGTATTCAGATGATTAATACTGACAAAAAAACAAATCATTGACTTCCTTATACACCATGTTGTCATCTGCTTTTATTAGGAAGCATTTAATGAAATGTTTGTTGATAGTTACAGCCCTAAATCATAAAGAATGACACATATAGTACAACTCACCACAGAATAGAGAGATCTGCTGTTTCATAGAGAAGTTCATTTACACTGTCCATCATTCTGGTGTGAAACTGTGTCATGTTCATGATCTTGGCAAGGTCAGGATAGTCCTTCAGTGCCAGAGGAGCTTTTCCAATACTGGTGTATGCCTGAAAAATACAAAACTTTGAGTCATTAAAAATGTAATATTTGTATGTAACTTTGAAGGAGTATAGGGATTGAGTCGAATGTGGGTGTCTCACTAGCAGTGTCATATTCCCTGTCTTTGTCTAGACTTTTATGATGAAATTCTTGTTTTGTTCCCTGTTCCCTGTGTTATTTTTGTAGTCCTTTGTAGTTTCATTTTATGATTGGTCCCTTGATTGTTTCCCCAAGTGTTCCTCATTCCCTTATTGTTTCCCCAGGTATTTCTTGTTTTCCCTTGTTTATTTAAGCCCTGGTTAATTTGTAAGTCTTTGCTTGTATTGTATTATGCTCTGTTCTGGTTTGCATTTTATTCTAAGTTAGTTTGTGTATTCTTTTGTTAATAAAGCTGCATTTTGATCCTCATTCTTTTCCTGCCTTCCTTCCTGTCACAAGAAGATTATATGTATAAAACTATATCAAACATTTTAGATTTTTTTTACTTTTGGCTTAAAATTTATTGAACTTTGTTGAAACAGTACCTGCAGTCTTAACCAGTCCAGTCTAAATGGTTTGAAGTCAAATTCTTCTCTGCTGTCCACTGTTTTAAAAAAAGATTACCAAAGAATTAGAAAGCCAAATAAATCAGTAAACAAAATCATCAATCATAAATTCAAATATATTTAAGGATCTAGATCTGTGTCTCAACTAATTTTGCATCAGGATCCAGATTTTAAATGGAGTTTTCAAACAAAATTTGTGAGGAGCATTTTCATTTAGTCTGTCCAATGAAAACACTAGGTAAAGCATATATAAACAACTGCTTACCACACTGCTGTGAAAATCCTTCTGGCATTTGGCCCCACCCACTTACCCGCAAAAGACTTGAATACCTCAATACTCTGCTTGAAGCATTTTCCCTCATCAGATAAAGCTCCACCTTCTCAATTAATTGTCATTTAACAGAAGATGCCACAGCAGCTCACTATTTTTAATCTTTTGTGGCTATGGCAACTGCCACTTAAATTGTTGTTTTCTGTAAAAGTATGTTCAAAACATTTTATCCTGACACACTTTAGAGTTTCAACCTGGTTCTCCCACAAAGGTTTTTCCTCTTTTAGACTTTGAGATTACCTCACTATGCAGCTCCTTTAATTTAGTATTTTCACACAGCAAGCAGTCAGAGATTAATACATATTTTAAAGTGGGATTCCGAATTATTGGAGCTGAGAATAGATTTTACGAGGCTTCAACATAGAAACTAAATGCTGTATGTTAAACAAGTAGTTTATCAATCAGGTGGTCGTAACAGAGCACACCTCACAGAGCTCTTGAGTAAAAATGCTTCATCTAGCCCCGGATGATATTGCCTGTTAATTGTCAGAAAGTTTTATATACTGTATATTTTGTTGCTCGTATTACCGTTTCACAAGCTGTAAATCACAGTATTCAAGTTCAAAATTAATTTAAAAAAAATAAAGCAAGTATGAAAAAATTAAATGTTTTCTAAAACTTTATTTTCTAAACCTTTTTACCATGCCCATCACAGTGGGCTCAGTGCCAGCAATAGTTTATACAGTACTCTTTCAAGCATACAAAGCATTCACTAGTACTAATGACAGGTGCTGTTAACCACTATATGAGATCTCATGCAGTCGCACATGCATATCAGCATGCTTTTTTCCCACTATTTTTACTTTGTCTGACAAGTAGTCAGGTTAATATTTTGATCAACTCTTGCCAACATGTTCACACTGCTGTTTATATATATATATATATATATATATATATATATATATATATATATATATATATATATATATATATATATATATTTAAGCAATATCCCACAAGCAAGAGTGCGATATGGCCCTACATCAGCACTGCTGTGATTTGGCCGCAGACACGAGGTAACTGCAGCAGTGCTGATGTAGGGCCATATAGCACGATTACGAGTGTGATATTGCAAAATATATATATATATATATATATATATATATATATATATATATATATATATATATATATATAAAGAGTCAGCAGATACCAGAGAACAGATGTAACACCTTAAAGAAATTTTCAGTCACGCTCTTAAAACAAGGTAATATTTAACTTGTATTTTACGCTTTTGCCTACATTAATTGCCTTTTTAGAAGGTGATGTGAAGCAGACGAAAGTGTGAAGACAAAATCTGGTAAGTCTTTTATTAATTATGAAGGATTTGTCAATCACTCAATGAATGAGATGTTAGAATTCCAGAATTTAGATTTAACCTTCAGAGGACGATGGACGCGCCCAGATGGATTTTTCCTCATAACAGGGGAAACAACTAAAAATACTCCATCATTTTTGGGCAAAAGTATAAGTGTAAGACATAATTTGAAACGATAAAGGGTCTACTTTTCTTTGTGTACACTCACAATAACAAAAAATCTTGTGTAAAATAAAGAAAATAAACAGGTTGCGCTTTCAGACGTCTCTGCCTCCGCAAGCATTTTTCTGAAACACGTCACAAAAATGAGCTGAAACCCACAAATACTTATAACACAAACATGAAACATATGTATAAAGAAAGCTTAAAATGTCTACTTTTAATTAAAACAATTCAAATTTAAAACAAATATTTTCCAATTTATTCCTGTGATATTAAGCTGAATTTTCAGCATTATTACTCCCGTCTTCAGTGTCACATGATCCTTCAGAAATCGTTCTGATAGGCTGCTAATAATTATTATTTATTATTAATATCAATGTTGAAAAGATTATTTGATGGATAGAAAGTTCAAAATAAAACTGGAAGAAGGCAACCTACAAGGAAGGGGGATTTGCAATTCATGCAAGATCAAAGCGTCACAAGTAAGCCATGGTTGCATTTAAAGACTATGAGACAGCAGTGAAAAACAACAGAACTTTGCTAAATGCCTTAAACAAAGAACATGACAAGCAGATTAAAGAAAACTAGGATAATTTGAAAACAATAGCTGAAGTACTCCTACTAACTGGCACACAGAACATTGCTCAAAGAGGACACAATGAGTCAGCAGGGTCAGACAACAGGGCATTGCCTCATAGCAATCTTGGAAACAATTGCCAAACATGACAAAACTCTGAAAAGAAGTTTGGATTCTATCCATAATGCCAAAAACACCAGCAAAGCATTTCAGAATGAGGTTTTGAGTTGTTTGGCAGACATGTTAGAACACAAATAATAGAAGTAAAACAGAGTTTTCAGTACTATGGCTGATGAAACACAAGACATTAAAAAAAGAAACATATATCCTTGGTACTCAGGTACTATTATAGTGGAGCCATCCATGAGAGTTTTCTCCATTTGAATCGGCTGATCATGTAGACGCAGCTAGGTTCACTGAAAAGATTATCCACATGTTAGAAACCCATGGTCTAGAATACAGAGAAAATTTACTAGGTCAAGCCTATGATGGCGCATCTGTTATGAGTGGCAAGCATACAGGTGTAGAGGCACAAATTAAATAGGTGGCGAAGCATGCCATTTACATTCACTGTAGTGCACACTGTCTAAATTTGGTACTAGTCGACACATTCAAAGCATTCCCTGAGGCTGACAGATTTTTCTAACTGCAGGAAAGGCTTTATGTGTTCATGACTGGGTCACATGTGAATAAAAAATGGCTTGCTGTGCAGAGAAATGAAGGTGCTACTAGAGAACTTCAGAGACTAAGCAATACTCAGTGGGCATGTCATTATATTTCATTGCGTAATACCTTGGATAGATTGTCTGCCATTAAGAGAGTTATGCAGGAGGTAGTTGAGGAACACAATGGTAACAGGTCTGTTGAAGCACAAGGTCTGCTTGCACAGTTAGACTTGAAATTCATTGTGCATTTTGTTACACTATGCAAACTCTTTGGAGAAGCAAGACTGCTTTCAGATATGTTGCAGTCATCTTCACTTGATCTTTCAATGGCTGTTGCTGTGTTGCTGAAAGATGACAACTGACTTCAGCCTGTGTTATCTAGACAGCATAGGGCACTTTGATGACCACTGTCTGCATTACTTTAGTCTACTCTGAAGGACTTCACAGAGAATTAACTGCTGCCAACTCCATCCGTATAACAAAGGATACTTCACTGGCCACTGCCTGCACCTTGAACTTAGGATGCACTTTTCAGAAAATGAACTGCCATTTCCAGCGGGACTGCAAGGCATACCTCACTGACCACCACTTGCATCATCTTGATCTAAGGATGCACTAAGTTCAATAAATATATTTTGGTTTTAAACATTGCCCACCAAAATCTACTCAGTTTGCCAATTGTTTCTTGATAACTAATATTATAGTCAGAGGGGAACTGGCTCCCCCAGCTGAGCCTGATTTATCCCTAGGTTCTTTTTTTTAATTATTTACTAATATCTTATGGAGTTTTGGGTTCCTTACCACAGATGGCCTTGGCTTGCTCTCTGCCGGCCTAAAGACAAATCACTTAAGGCATGATTTTCAATCATTTTTGTCAATGAATCTGCTCAATGAAGACATTACTGGCATTACAACATAATTGTGGCAGCGGGGGCATGGTCAAGTGCCTGTCCGGAGAGAGAGAATCGGTAAGGGCACTTACACCTGAGCTAAATTATGTCTAACACCTGTCTCTAATTCCAGTGAGCACGGGGAGAGCGGATGTGCTCATGATCGCTCAAACAGTCTCTATCGCTCAACACAACATCTGATTGTCATGACTCACATACACCTAGATTTGTATATGCATGTTTATTTGTTCAAATTCTCCCCTGGTGTGAGTCTCATCTCCTAACATTACATGCATCGCACATCCCTGTACATCTGAACGTCTCGCGTCAGAGAGTCAGGCCAGGGTAATGGGTTTTGGGAGGTGTTCCCAGTGCTGTTGGATACTCCCACATAGTAAATTCTCTTAGGGAGGGAACTGCTCTCGTAAGCTCGAAGCATGATCTGGCATCCTCAAATGGAGCTGTGGAAATTTCATGGTTTGCCCCTGAATGGGACTCGTCTGAAACACTTGGGCTGTTGCAGCCATTGCTCCACCCCATATAACAGGCCAAGTCCCCCTCAACAAAGGGTGGTTGTATAACTAAAAGTGGCAACTTTTTGCTGACTGGTTTTCTGCCTCTGATTGCAGGGTGCACCCTGGGTCACTCTACAAGCTTTCTCTATTTCTCCCTTTGACTCAGATGAGGCTAAAAGACTTCACATGCTCTGCCTTATGAGGGTATGACGCATGTACAATCACTGAGCACTTTATTAGGAACACCTATACACCTAAATGTTCATGCGATTATCTAATCAGCCAATCATGTAGCAGCAGTGAAATGCATAAAATCATGCAGATACAATTCAGGAGCTTCAGTTAATTTTAACATCAACCATCAGTGATTTTGACTGTGGCACGGGCTGGTTTGAGTACCTCTGTAACTGCTGATCTCCTTGGATTTGCACACACAACAGTCTCTAGAGCTATTCTCAGAATAGTTCCAAAAAACAAAAAACATCCAGTGAGCAGCAGTTCTGTGGATGGAAACTCAGATAACCAGTCTGTACACTTGTAGTGAGCAGATTAGCATAGGCGGATGGGCTACAACAGCAGAAGACCACAACATAGTGTTCCTAATAAAGTGCTCAGTGAGTATATATTAACCAAACGAGTCAATTCAGGCTATCTGAACAGCTTTTTATCTGCTTTGAATGCCATTTAAAGACTGGTCTAATGACCATGTCATCTTCTCTCTTCCGCTATTTCCATGAAGAGTTATTATTTTCATTGGTTCACTACTCTCTCGGCTAGTAGCAATGTATTACGTTCCCCATCTATGACCATTTTATCTCTTCCCTTACCACTGTATGTGAAGTCGTTTTCTGAACTGTGTTTCACTACCTGGAATGGTTAGTGTCATTAACCTAATTTCCATCCACTTTTCGCACTATTTTATTAACGACAAACTGAAAATGCATAAAGCGTTTTTGGGAAATTTGCCGTCTTCTACCAGTTTACATTCAAATGGCCTTTTATCGATAAAAATGGTGTGCCTGCCTAAAAAATTATGTCATGCCTAAAAAAATGTCGCATAAGTTTTGGTTTATTGTAAAAGAAATCTGTTTTAAGCCGTTTCCGTAGAAATGTGTGTTTATCGCTAATTGTGTACCTTTCACCTCCCAAATGCCCCTAATTGTTTTCCTCCAAAGTTTTGGTCAAATGGGGAGAGTATTGAGACAATTCATTGAAATTAGACAGCTTACTGTCATTTTAGTTTCACAAATAAATGCAATCAGTAGAGGAGTAATTGCAATCAAAAGAGAACAATTCCCCTTGTGATAGGACTGTAATATAGGTTCTGATGTTGCACCTATCGCAGGTTGCCAACGGTGCCAACGGTTCAACTCAACTCAAGCTGGCAACCTGCACCAAGTAGTGGGGGAAACTTTCGTTCTTAGTCTAAGGACCATCCATGGATGTGTATATGCTGTGTGCACAGCTATTAAAATAAAACTGATGTGGTGTAATATTTGGGTTTACATATATGCTACATTCTTGATATTCAATAGGCTATTTTGAACAATAATTTAATCTAAAGCATTGCCATCATAACTGCATCATGTCCCTCATATTTTTCAGCAACTTTTAACAACCAACTGAACTTTATTGTTATCTAAAATGTATTTTAGCATCATAATGCAATGTACTTCTTCTGAAGAAGCTCAGCAAATGTGATCCGAGGTAAAGAGGGTTAGATTTAAAATATTTAAAAGTTTTAAAATGTTCAAAAGCTAATTTTCTGTAAGTGAACTCCACATTGGACAAATAGTTCTGACAGTTTATAGTCTTGAAAAAAGTGTAGAACATTCTGAGAATGTCATTCAGCTGACTTTTTTCATCTACAGAACAGGGTAAGGCTAATTTAAGTTTGTGTAAAGAAAAGGCAATATAGGCCTAACAATATTCTTTTTTTCATTTGGTAATTCATTATTTTAATTAAATTCTTTATTCATTTGGTTATTTATTTAATTTAATACAGGGAATTTTGCCAGCATTTTTTCAAAAGTAAGCTAAACTATAATTTTATAGAATTGGGCTATATGTTAGTGTTCCAAAAAAGCACACTGATGCATTTCTCCTAGTATTAAGTATTTCTTTTTTAATTTAAAACATCTTTGTGCACAGAAATTATGTTTTTTTTTTTTTGTATTTTGGGCTAATTCCATGACTGCTGTCCATTATTTTGAATGGTGTGGAAAAGAAAAATTTATAGCCTAAATAAATTTTTTTAAATTTTTTTTTAAAAAAAGCCTAAATACCGCGATTAAATTAACCAAAAACGGTGGCCATTAATTTGTTCTCCATTAATTTTTCGATGTGCATGATACAAGATATTTGTGTTGGCACTCCTGAAAGTGTCATGTTTGCAGCATCGGATCTGTGCAGGTATGCCGTTAAGATCAATCCATAATCACATACAATAAATTGGCTTTCAAGGATGTATACCTTGTCGTCATGATTAACACAGGCTAAGGACTGGAGTAAATTCTGTCATGTGACTACATTTTTGCTTTAATGCCAATTTTCTTGACAAAAGGTGTTTCCAAACCAGTTTTTCGCGACATTTGAAGTATCGACATATAGTTTATGCGCTAGAGTCAAACGGAAAAATATGTCGACACAAAAACGTTTTTGCAAAAAATCCTTGGATGGAAACGTACTATTACCATAAATGGTTTATTATATAAGTATTTCTTTCTGTTTCAAAATACGATGGGGAGGTTATATCAGTGCTTTAGCAAACGGAATTTCCTCCCATTCATCCATTATGCTGGTCATTAGCTGTGCAATTGTATGAGGCCTACGTTGTCGTATTGTATGAATTATCAGCCATTCTAGCACCCACACTCTGCTTACATAGCCATGTACTTGTAATCCGGGCAAAATGTGGCTTGATGTTTCCTGCTGGAAATTGCAGGGACGTCCCTGGAAAGATGGCATCTGGATGGAAGCATCTGTTGCTCCAAAATGTTTGCATATCTTTCTGCAATAATGGTGCCCTCACAGATGTGCAAGTTACTCATGCCATGACATACCCCTATACTATGACAGACACAGGCTTTTGGACCTGATGCTGATAACAGCTTGGATTGTCCTTTTCCTCTTTGGCCTGGAGAACATGGTGGCTGTTTTTCCCAAAAAACGTTTTAAAATTTGGACTCGTCGGACCACAAAACACGATTCAACTGTTCTACTTTCCATCTCATATGATGCAGAACCCAGAGAAGTTGGTGGCACTAATGGACAGTGTTGATAAATGGCTTCTGCTTTGCAGAGTAAAGCCTTAACTTGCATCTGTAGATGAAGTGGCAAATGGTGTTAACTGACAAAGGTTCACCAATGTATTCCTGAGCCCATGTCATGATATCCATTACAGATGCATGACGATTTTAAGATGTTTGAGGGATCGGAGATCACTTGCATTAAGAAGTAGTGTTTGGCCTTGCCCTTTATGCACCCAGATTTGACAGGATTTCTTGATTCTTTTAACTATATTGTGCACCTTAGAAGGTGAAATCCCTAAAAATACTTCCAATTTGTCTTTGAGGAACATAAACGCTGTATTATTTGCTGACGCATCTGTTTGCAAATTGGCTAGCCTAGACCCACCTGTGCTCTTGAAGGACTAGGCTTTTTTTTTGGAAGCTCCTTATATACTATAACATAATTGCCTCACCTGTTTAACATCACCATTTTCACATCACCTTGTTATTTCAACTCATCAGAATGTTATTAGTCCTAAATTGCCCCTGTATCAACGTTTTTGTAATGTGTTGCTGGCATCAATTTCAGAAAATAAATATTATATCTTCAAAAAGCAGTGCTGTTCAGTAAAACATTAAATACTTTGTCTTTATACTGTTTTTGTTTGAGTACAAGTCAAAGTACATTTACAAATCACTCATTTTTGTTTTATTGTCATTTTGTATACTGCCCGAACATTTTTGGAATTGGGGTTGTAGTTGGTTATATGGTTTGTTGCACTTTTTTATTTGCAAAGATGAGCCAAACCCCTCTGTCACAGGACAGTACATAGTCTAATAAACATGATTTCAGTTGTAATTGACAGAATGTGCAGTTACTACATTTGGTCTTTACAGTGCAGTATAGGTCATCTATAAGATGGAAAGAGCACTTACAGTGTTTGAGACTCATTGCAGACAGAGTTGAGACAAATGATGACATCAGAACAGACTCTTCCTCTGGACAGACGAGCATACCCTGAAATTGAGGAAACACTCAAACTGCCTATAAGCCTTCTGAGAAAATGTTAGAGAAAACTGTATAGAAAAAGAATCCATGATTGAGTACCTGAATGGTATCATTGAGCGCTAGAGCATCATACTGTGACAGGTACTGAAGATGATAACGCTGTATGACATAACTGTGTTGAGTCAAAAGCGCTCGCAGCTTCTCCATGTAGTACACGAGCTCTGCAATCCTTCTGCATAACAAATACATGTAACATATGAACAAAAGTTTCATTATTATGATGGAGCATTTCCCAAACCAATCTGGGGAATAGATTGTTTCAATTTTAATATTTTTTCGTTTACAAAATCACCAATGCTTCTCTTTTCATGTATAGATTATGAGCATCACAGTGACAGTAAGTCATATTGCCACTCCTAATTCCTGCTAAATAAGTTTTTACAAACTAATGGACAAATAATGGACACAAAGCTTAATTTGTATTCAACCTAGAGCATTCCTTTACAATTTAAGTGTGGAATTTCTGCACCAGTAGCTTCACTATATGGAATTGCAAAAATAGTGATTGTTTCCAAATGACTTTTCCTGAACACTCCACCCACATTTCATTGGTCAGACAAACAGATAGTCCAACCCAATCTCAAACCATTAGTTGAGCAAATATTGCCATGCTGGGCTTGTCATGATGCTCAAACAAACAATGATTTATTTTGCTTTTTGTGTGTGCAAGGCACCACTGGATATGAATAGCGATCGATCAAATGCTATGGAAAAAAAAAAGACTGATGGATATCAGAAACATGGTTATCAAATGTTAACTGCACATAAATGTATTAAATTAATTTGCTTATATAAACATATTGCGCATGGATCGGCACCTATGACTGTATGCAATACATTAGAAGAAGTAATATAAACCATTTGTGTCTTGCGCTATTTTTTGTAGTTCTTCTTGAATGTCTATGACATGCTCTTTACACATGGAAAAGGTGGTGCTTGTCAAAACTAATTGGATGTAGGCACCATTAAATCAGATTTAATAGTGAATTTAAGTATATATGTCACATACAATATAATTGTCTATAATTGTATATAACTGCTAAATTTGTAAATTATAAAGAACTAATTTATCATATTGATCTACTAAAAAACAACTCCATCCCTAATTTTAACTGTAGCAGTGACTAAGTTTATGTTCCACTGTAAATCTAGAGTTTGGACATGTTCTTTGATAGCACCTCCTGAATAGAATCCTCAAAATGCAAATGCAAGAATTAATTTTAGACATTGCACTGAGAAAAAAGAATGAGACTTGACATAACGTTAACGTAATGCCAAATTCTCTTAAAAATAGCTAATTAAGGGCCCTGTTGTGCGAGTGTCTGTGCTATTTTTCCATTGTTTTTCTATGTTAACATGTGCTAGACAAATATTTTTGATTGGTGAGCAACATACAACTGTTTTTTTTTTTTTTTTCAGATTTTACGCTCTCATGAAAATTTTATAAGATTAGCGGTGCATAGCCTTAATTCAAGGTAACACTAAACTTCAACTATGCAAATTTACATTGGACCCTGAAATGAGCTATAATGTTATGCTCTAAGGCAGGGGTGGGCAACTATTTTGGTTAAGGGGCCACTTCGGGCTTTAAGTAGTGCATGAGGGGCCACATTGTATTCCTTTTGAGATCCCTTTATGCATTGATTTGGTTTTTGTAACTTTTAAGCCTAGAAACAGTTGTGTACTCTGAAGTGTATCTGTGACTAATGGGACTATTCTGGAATTGCCTAAAGTATTGTATTGCTCTACAAAGGTAGATAATTTTCTATCAGGCATTAAAAAACTGAATAAAGGCTGAGCTTATAAATTTATTTGACCATATCTACTTCTTTGTTAATTTATTATTCAATTTAACAATCTCTATCTACATTAGGGGTCTGTTATATTAAAATAAAAAAAAAGTTAAATTTATAGAACTTTTAATGATTGGGCAAAGCGGGCAAGTTTATTTATTTTTTCTAAAACATTACCTGTTTACATGCTAAAAGGGTCATGATGCGGGTCTCCTCGATGGTTTGACTTTCAGCACGCAACAGAATAACACCGGCTGCATGAGTATGATAAATGATTACTGCAAGAGTTAGATTAACATACAGGTGCGAAGGGACTTCAACATTTCTAAATTGCACAAATAAAAAATACATATACATATTCGTCTCTGGCTTGCTTTTGCTCGCATGTCAACGATGCCGAGATCTACTTTTATATTTAATTTAATCACTGAGAAGGTTTACCTGCAAAGTAGCACCAAACATCACAAGCAGCCTCAAGAATATACATAGAGTAGCCGTATAACACTTTTCCTTAAGCAGAATATTGCGCTGCAGATTTTTGCACTTTACAGAAGTTTGTTCAAAGACGACAGCGAGATAGAAAAGCGCACTCGTGTGCATGGTTGCCAGATTTCACAAAATAAGTATAACATTAGGCAGAATATTTCCAAATTGCACAAGTATAAATCTCAAACTGGGGGTGTTGCGTCTCTTATCTGGCAATCCTGAGCATTTTAAACACTTGTGGAGACACATTTAGGTCCCAATGCAAGTTAACTGAAATATCCGATAAAGATAAATGAGCCGCGGGCCACATTAAACCCTGTGGAGGGCCATATGTTGCTCTAAGGCTTACTTTTATTACATAATAAATCAGAAATAACAAATAATATTGCATTTATAATGTTAAAATATAGCATTTTCTCCACTTTCACGCAACAATAAAAACAAGCAAATTTGTTTTCTTTGTATTGAGCCCAGAGGTCAATAAGTGATGTTTCGATTTATTGGTTACACGCCTTCTCGTCATATGAATTCACAAGTCAGAATCAAACTTTGGCAAACCACTTTGTGGACAATACATCACACGGTATGAGGTAACCAGTGCATGTGGATCACCTACCCCAGTACAGGACCTAATTAGCACACTTACTGGCCTGGCAGCAAGTTTCTCAGAAAACTACCCAGCCACAGGGCTAAGGAGGAAGGACATCCAGGGTCCACACTTTTGTGAATGCGACTGGGAGAGAGAACGCACGTCTTCACCTCATGGAGGGGAAAGGCACTATATGCAAGCGATACACCCGGCCAGCTGTCCTGCATTACCAAACGTACCTGTTCGTACCTGACAAAACACGGGATTAAACCGGCTCTACCTGGAGGGTGTAGAACCTCACAAATGTGTTAGGTGTTGCCCAGCCCGCTTCTCTACAAATGTCTGCTAGAGAGGCACCATTGGTCAGAGCCCATAAGGCCGCTACAACCCTGGTGGAACGATTGCAGGTTCACTACCTGATCCCTGAACGGGGTCATGGGAACATTGGACACATAGCCCTGTCAGGGCCTCAGGATCATGTGAGAGTAACCCAGACCGAACCCCAGGAACGATTCACTGACAGAGAAGCCTGCAGGTCCCCTACCCTCTTGATGGAGGTGAGCACTGTCAGTAGGGCTGTCTTCAAAGAGAGCGCCTTTAACTCAACTGGCTTTAGGGGCTCAAATGGAGCTCCCCGTAGGCCCCGAAGGACCACGGAGAGGTCCCACGAGGGAACGAGGCACAGTCTGTGGGGGTTTAACCTCCTTGGGTCTATCAGGAAACTGATGATCAAGTCGTGCTCCCTAAATACTTACCTTCTACTGCATAATGATGTGCCAATTTATTGGCAACATACACCTTCAAGGTTGAGGGGGAAAGCAGCCCCTCCAGCCTCTCCTGCAGAAAGGAAAGCACTGATCCGACTGCGCATCTCTGGGGGTCTTCGTGACCTGCTCCTCATCCTCCCTGACCTTGCACAACATCTGCCGAGTCTAGGGACATCAAAGCACTCCCGAAATGACTTGAAGGTGTAGCATATAACTCTTCTCTTATCTAATGGGAAACCATTGAGGGATTTACTACAGTAAGCCAGGTTTCCCTTCTGTCACTCACTTGAAATTGTGACGATGTAGTGACACTAGGGATCTCTCTTGATAGCCTCGGTTACATCTTGTCTTTGAGAAAAGGCCAATGAGAATTAACGAACAGAATTTGCATGCCCTTCCCCGGACAAACGGGTATAAAAGGAGGGAAGCGTAGCTGAGTAAAACCTACTGCTGTACCACTCACCTCTAAAGAGTACACGCCGTTGGAAATAGGCCGCATTTCACCGGCTTTTCACTTCTTCTGCACGCCAGTGCAGACTTCGACCCTGAACGCTTCGACAGCCCTCTAAAAGAGTATATATTTCACTAAAAGTGTAAAATACATTGCCCTTAAACATCTTTTTTTCAAGATGCCCTTCCATCTTTGTGCCATTCCTGGATGCGGTCGTTACCTCTCCACTTCTGATGGCCATGGGCGCTGCCTCTCGTGTCTGGGAAGAGTTTACACAGAGGCAGCGTTTGTGGACGGCTCATGTTCTCACTGCGAGAACATGACCATGGCAACGTTGCGGCTCTCCTTTTTCCATGGGAAAGCCACTGTAGCCGCCCCAGCGTGGGGGCGATGGAGTTGATTTTGGGAATTTAACCAGGTTTTGACTGGTAAATCCCTGCGGACCACCCATACCCCAGCACGCTCGTTTGCCCCCATCTGGTTCAGAGATGAGACCGGCTCACCTTACGGCCAGTCTGATGTCTCTTTCGGAGCCCTGAGCTGGATGAGAGTTTCGGCGATGCATCGAAGAGCATCTTAGCGGACTCTGACACTGAGGACTTGACTGAGCTAGCACCTACGGTGTGCCGGCGCAGTATGAGGCCGATGCCGAGCTGTCCGCTATGCTTACCCGGGCCGACGCGAGTGTTGGCCTGGACTGGAACCCTCCGTCCTCCCCTCAGCCCTAGCGGCTAGGTGATTGGTTCCTGGGTTTGGGGCTCTGCTCTCAGCCACGCCCCCCACACCCCTCCCGGTTCCTTTCTTCCCGAAAGTGCATGATGAGCTGACGAAGTCATGGAGGGCACCTTTCACTGCCTGAAAGGACTTCCTCGCTTGTCTGCTCTCACTACGCTTGACACCAGGTGGTCCACGGGTACATGGATTTCCCCCAGCTGGATAAGGCAGTTGTGGTGCACCTGTGCCCAGCCACCTGGCGGGATCGACAGTAACTCCCCTCCAAGGCCTGTAGGTTGACATCATCTGTGGCGACCAAGGCCTACAGCGCCGCTGGACAGGCTGCCTCCACCCTGCACGCCATGGCCCTCCTGAAAGTCCACCAGGCCAAGGCGATAAGGGATCTGCACTTGGGTAGTCCTGAACCTGATGTTCTGCAGGAACTGCGCTCGGCAACCGACCTCACCCTCCGGGCCACAAAGGTCATGGCGCATGCACCCTCGTGGTCCAGGAACGCCATCGTCAGCTGAATCTTGTCAAGATCCCACATTCTGTCTGCTCGCTGAGGGCGTCCCCCTGCGGCAGTGAAACCCCAGGCAGCTCCGCAGGAAGCAGACGCAACCCGTCTCACGAACCTCTTCTCGGACCCAGAAGGCTCCCAAGCGCTCCAGAGATGGGCATCCCAGGGAGAGAGACGTCTGCCATGGAGTTGGTATCCAGACCACTCCATTCCCCGGTGGAAGGCCGGGTAGAGCATCTTTTGTTTCCTTTGCTTGCCGCACCACCAATGGGCTGCGATACCCAATTTGTCAAAAAGGAAATTTCCTCACTCCCTGTGTCACTTTGTTGGTGCCCACAACCACCGAAGTATGCATACTTTCACGTCTCAATATTACCCCATCACAGACCCTTTCTACGGTTCGCTTTCGACAGCCAGGTGTGTCAGTACAAGATCCTCCCCTTCGATCTGTCCCTGTTCCCTCGCATCGTCACGAAAGTCGCAGAGGCAGCTCTTGCCCCGTTAAGGGAAGTGGGCATTTGCATACTCATCTACCTCAATGACTGGCTAATCTTAGCGCACTCTCGACAGTTGCTCTGTGCACACAAGGACCTGGTGCTCAAGCATCTCAGCCGTTTAGGGCTTCGGGTCAACTGGGAAGAGCATCTCTTTTCTCGGCATGGAGTTTGACTCAGTCTCAATGAGTCAATAATGCATGCTGTCAGTGTTGAACTGTCTGAGCTCATTTAGACCAGGCACAGCGGTTCCACTGAAACAATTTCAGAGGCTCCTGGGGCATATGGCATCCTCAGCAATGGTTGCGCTGCTCGTGATGATGCATATGAGGCCACTTCAGCACTGGCTTTAGACTCGAGTCCCGAGATGGGCACCTCAGCAATGGTCGCGCTGCTCGGGATGATGCATATGAGGCCGCTTCAGCACTGGCTTTAGACTCGAGTCCCGAGATGGGCATGGCGCCACGGCACATACCGTGTGACCCTCACCCCTTCCTGCCGTCACATATTCAGCCCTTGTACAGACCTCTGTTTTCTACGGGCAGGAGTCCCCCTACAGCAGGTGTTCAGACGTGTCGTAGTTACTAAGGACTCCTTCCAGTCGGGCTGGGGCACTGTGTGCATTGGGCACACAGCCGCTGGCTCCTGGATGGGGCCCCGGCTGGGTTGGCACATCAACTGCCTAGAGTCCTTCCTCGATGCATGTTATAGCGCTAGATGGCCCCAGCCGCATCTAACACTCTATGGAGAGAAAACATAGAGAGAGAAAAGCAGCAGCTTGCTTGCACCTGCATCAGCAGTCCACGTAACACGTTCAGTGGTGTGGCGTTTTTAGATAGGGACCCCTAGTGTCACTACATCGACACAATGTCGAGTGAGTGACAGAAGGGGAACATCTCAGTTACTGTCGTAACCTCCGTTCCCTGATGGAGGGAACGAGACGTTGTGTCACTCTTGCCACAACACTGAACTAAGCCACTGAAATGGCCGGGACCTTACTCTCGTCTCCTCAGCTCAAAACCTGTCTGAACAGATTCCCTCCTTTTATACCCGAATGTCCGGGGGAGGGACATGCAAATTCTGTTCACCAATTCTCATTGGACTTTTATCAAAGATAAGAGGTAATGGAGGCACTCAAGAGAGACCCCTAGTGTCACTACATCGACACAACATCTCGTTCGGAGGTTACGACAGTAACTGAGATGTTTTTCCGTAATACAGTTCTACTGTTACCATGGATTACCAACTTTCAGATGATCGAAAATGTACCGACCAACATTTGGGCAATTTTACCACATAGAAAATACTTTATACTTTGTTTTTATTTTACTTTCAAGTTTCTCAGTGTCATTATTAATGTGTAAATTATTGTCTGACTGAGGGAAGCGTTATCATGTGACAGCTGTAGGTTTCTCAGCACTTTTCAAGCTGCACCAATCACAGTCGTTTGTGATTACTTTTTAAATATTTTTTTCAAACTAATTTCTGGAGACGATGGGTGGATTTCCATTTGAATAAAGTACAGTCCTCGAAATTAATAGATCCAAACACTTATTTGTGTTCAAATATTTCCAGTGTAAGTAAAAAAAATGTTTTGCATGCGTACTAATTACTGAAGTGTTCTGCTTTTACGGCCCATAAGCAACCTGCGTGAAGTTGGCCCCCCCACCCAACGCAAAACGTCTGCAAAATAGTCTCAATCGTTTGTGCTTCGTTTGTGCTGGTTTGTGCTGTAAAAATTTTCATTTGTGCTGCTTCAGTTTTTTAGATATTAAAAGAATATTTATAGGTCATTCTGAGGTCACTCAGCATGCTCCAAATTCACCCCAAATAGTCTCGTTTGTTTGTGCTGGTTTGTGCCGGTAAATGTTTCGTTCGTGCTGCTTCGGATTTTTAAATATTAGACATTGAATTATTGACGATGACATCACCAGCACCCCCCCCCCCCCCACCCCCCACATGCTCTAAATTTACCAAAAATAGTCTCAATCGTTTGTGCTTCGTTTGTGCTGGTTTGTGCCGGTAAAAGTTTCATTTGTGCTGCTTCGGATGTTTTTATATTAGACAATAAATTATTGGCGATGACGTCACCAGGCATGATTTGGAAAGGCACACACCTGTCTATATAAGGTCCCACAGTTAACAGTGCATGTCAGAGCACAAACCAAGCCATGAAGTCCCAGGAATTGTCTGTAGACCTCCAAGACAGGATTGTATCGAGGCACAGATCTGGGCAAGGGTACAGAAAACTTTCTGCAGCATTGAAGGTCTCAATGAGCACAGTGGCCTCCATCATCCGTAAATGGAAGAAGTTTGGAACCACCGGGACTCTTCCTAGAAATGGCCGCCCGGCCAAACTGAGCGATCGGGGGAGAAGGGCCCTAGACAGAGAGGTGACCAAGAACCTGATGGTCACTCTGACAGAGCTCCAGCGTTTCTCTGTGGAGAGAGGAGAACCTTCCAGAAGAACAACCATCTGTGCAGCACTCCACCAATCAGGCCTGTATGGTAGAGTGGCCAGACGGAAGCCACTCCTCAGTAAAAGGCACATGACATCCCGCCTGGTGTTTGCCAAAAAGGCATCTGAATGAATTACTCTCAAACCGTGAGAAACAAAATTCTCTGGTCTGATGAAACAAAGATTGAATCTTCAAGCAACATGTCTGGAGGAATCCAGGTACCGCTCATCACCTGGCCAATACCATCCTGGTACCATACCATGGTGGTGGCAGCATCATGCTGTGGGGATGTTTTTCAGTGGCAGGAACTGGGAGACTAGTCAGGATTGTGGGAAAGATGAATGCAGCAATGTACAGAGACATCCTTGATGAAAACCTGCTCCAGAGCGCTCTGGACCTCAGACTGGGGTGAAGGTTCATCTTCCAACAGGACAACGACCCTAAGCACATAGCCAAGATAACAAAGGAGTGGCTATGGGACAACTCTGTGAATGTCCTTGAGTGGCCCAGTCAGAGCCCAGACTTGAACCTGATTGAACATCTCTGGAGAGATCTGAAAATGGCTGTGCACCGATGTTCCCCATTCAACCTGATGCAGTTTGAGCTCAAAACTGCCCAAAAATAGGTGTACCAAGCTTGTAGCATCATACTCAAAAAGACTTGAGGCTGTAATTGGTGCCAAATGTGCTTCAACAAAGTAGTGAGCAAAGGCTGTGAACACTTATGTACATGTGATTTATTTATAAAAAAAAAAAAAAATGTTTTATACATTTGTAAAAATGTCAAACAATCTTCTTTCACATTGTCTTTATGGGGTATTGTTTGTATAATTTTGAGGAAAATAATGAATTTAATCCATTTTGGGATAAGGCTGTAACATAACAAAATGTGGAAAAAATGAAGCGCTGTGAATACTTTCCGGATGCACTGTATATGTGTGTGTATGTATGTGGAAACTCGTGACTCAATGAATTAAGAATTAATCCAAAATGATTTTACTTTTGAATTAAATTACTGTGTACTATTGAACATCCATTAACACAAATAATGGACCTTTAAAAACATAAACTTAAAAACACTTAATACTGACAAGCCACTATCTGTCTTCAAACCAAACCAGAATAACAGACTTGAGTGCAAACAACATCAAGCCTGACTTCCAGAAAAGCAGATACTACTTCTCCAAACAGGAGAAGGAAAACAAGGGTGTGTGGCATAAAACATTTGTGAAATTAAATTTAAACCATGCAATCAGTCTTTTGTGTATAAAACAGCATGTGGGCATATTTAGTTTTTTTCTGACACTCCTGTCACTCCACTTCTCAGGTCGTCATACATCTCCCAGACACATGGAGACCTCCTGTAGTAGGCTACATAATGTCCAAGAGCATCCTGGGTCTTCTTCTTCTTGTCGATCACTAGAGCATCCTGGGTTAAGTCTCCTTTGAAAGCAATGATTGCTCTCCTTGTAGCATCAGATTGGAGGGAAATTCACACAAAGGAAATTCTGTGGAGTTGCTTCCCAGGTCAGTGTCAATCCACAAAATTTCCCCCAGACTGTAGCTGTGAGAAACTTTCCCTGCACAGAGCACTTTTCCTGAGGTATCTGTCTTGAATGCAGAGGGACACTGTGAGGGACTTTGTATTGGCCTGAGGCAGGGGGACTCCGGAAGGGTAAGGCCTTCTTCCACTGCGATCTGAAGATGAGCCATGCCAGAAGCCTGCAGTACAGCAACAGAAGTACAAACAAATGGAACTTCCCGGGTGACTTGTGTGCTGAGACCACAATACTGTGAGGAGCACTGTTTTGTTAAGGAAACACATGCACGTTTTGTCTTTTCAATGATCATGGAGATGTGGCACTGTGCATTGATTTGGAGAGCACCAGTCTTCAATCGGACAGCTTCGAATATTTCACAGAGCAGCTCTGCCCTCTGTGTGTAAGCCTGTGCATTCAAACCCTTTGTGGTGATGGATTTTACTAGCTCGAGGAGGTTGTTGGAATCCTCACCGCAAACAATATTTTCAAAAGTGACACTATCGCAGAAAGCACAGCATAAGCATTGACAAAAAGTATCAAATGCACATGTGTTCAGTACAGAGATTCTTGATTTCCTGAGTTTAACAGGCTGTTGATTATTTCCATTTTTCAACAGATCCACTCTCAGTCTTTTCCCCCTCACAGATGGATCAGCATGGAGCCATTCAGGACAAGGAGAGAGGTATGAATTCCTCTTCCTCTTTTTGGGTGGAACTGCTAGGCCTCTCCAGTTTTCAACAGCATCTTCGTCTGTTGGATGGATGTTTGTGACATTGTCAGATTTCCCAGAACAGGAAGCATAAATTTCTGGTTTTCCATCTACACTGCAAGTTCTGGTGGGTAGTGGATTGGCTCCTGTGATGATCACTGTTGCAACAGCTGCATCCTCTTCACTTTTTTCCTCACCTCTTTGTTTTGCAGAACAAATTTGCATGTTGCCTTCAATGAAGGACAGATGTCGAGCAATGAATCGATCCACCCGAATAGGCAAGTTTTCATGCTTGAAAAGGCCACGTTTTATGTTTTTGAACTCTGCTTCAACATTGGCTGAACTTGCGGTGATGTTGGTGCTCCGAAAGTGAGGGATCATTACTCCTGTCCAGAGTGGTATGTAACTTGCAAGCCAGATTATATTGGGAATAATCTCAGGGAGGAAGTGCATATTATCATGATCCCCATGAGCTACATTAAGTGACCTGCTCTCCTCACATATGTCTGTTACCCACTGACATAGGTCTGTCTGTGTTTGGTTCCACTTCCAGGTCATCACCCTCTACATCTGGAATGATGACACACTCTTCTGCAATTCAGGCTTTCAGGTATTTCTTGCACCTTTCTGATATGAGGGGGGCTCCAGAGCTGTCATTGCCCTCTGCTTCACTGAGAGCCACAACAGTAATACTGCGTAGTAGCTCTTTTGCATCATCCATGGAATGTGACATGAGAAGCTGTGCCATTGACCTCACAAAGAAATCTTTAATGCGATGTGGTTTTTTCTTCAAGCAGTCCCACTGGCAGATCATCTTGATGCAGTGTGCAACATCAACCCGAACAAAAGGTGGCACTGATTTTTTACTGAGTAAGACACCACAACACTCATTGATGTAGGTCTTTAGATCAGGATGAGGAGTAAAAGCCTTGACCAGAGCTCCAAGCAAAGCCAGAGAAAAGTCACTAACAACCTCTTTTGGAGTTGGTGCACCTGCGCGTATCCATTCTGTCAGCCAATGTGTTATTGCATTAACGTCTTGTCTCTCTGACAGAATTTGCACCACTGGGACACTTGAGTTCTCATCCCCTGCCAGAATGCCCTGATATAAGAATATATGGCCAGACTTGCCATTTGGTCTCTGTAGTTTCCTCACTACTGAGCCAGTTGCATCAAAACTCAAAGTGGGGTTAGTAGATGTTTTTGATATAGACTTGTACATATATATATATATTTGTGTTTGACCCCAATAGTGACAGAAAAACTTGTCCAGTCCAATGTCTTTAATGCTACCGCTGTGAGGTACACTGTATTTTAACAAATGCAGTGACACAATGGGATCCTTGTCACCTAATTCTAAATAATTTCTCTCTTGCTTTGCTTTGCACAGGGTGGCCAAATTAGGAAGATGACTTGGCTCAGGTTCTCCAAAATCCATCAGCTTTGTTGCCTCTGATGCCCTCCATACTTGGGGTTCCATTCTACCCTAACACAGTTCTTTATCTCCACACGCAAGTTACCAGACATCACATGCTTGGAACAGCCAGTGTGCAGGGAGTCATCAGTGTTTTTAATTAAACACTTTAGCACCATTGGGCTGTTAATTTCAGGCTCTCTGTCACATTTTATGTGTATGTGGCCACGACACTCTTTATAGTTGCCTTTGATTTCTATGTATTTCTCTGTGGATTATGGATAGACCTTGGCTCTTTTAAAGGCAAATGTTCAGGGACATTTCACTTCTTGCCAAATGTGATTATTTATCACATGTGTCCAGATGCCAGGCTTTGAAATTTTGTATTCCTTTTTTTGTGTTTTAGAGAACTTGTTGTTGTATTTAACCATTTCAGGCTTGAATTCAATCCATTTCTGAAATGGAACTTCAATATCAAAAGTCCAGCAATCTTTTGGTTTGGGTGAAAGGGACCCTGGCTCAAAATTAGTGTCATCACTACTGTCATTTGTTTCATGATCACATTCATGAGTAAACCCTAAAGCAGTCCAGATGTTGTGTCTATTTAAGAAAAGTGCATAGCCTTTGCAGTGATCTTGTTTTCTAGCTGCTTCTAGCTCTGTCCAGATGCTCTGATTAGGAGTAGCTATGTTGCCATTTTGGACTATGGCCTCTTTTGATGAACACAAGACTGTGAAAATGGAATCTGTCAACTGCTGGTTTCTTGGGCATCTGGCATAAGCAGAACATAATTACCCACTTTTTTCATAATCACCTACAAAATTTAAATTGTTTTCACGTATTACTGTATTTGTAATGGATAATATAATATAGTATTAATATATAAGGATAATGTATCTTATATTAGGACCAATATGGTAATGTTGACCCCTAGATGCACAATGTATTCAAAAAACTAACATGTGTCACATGTAAAACTAATTAGCATGTATTTGTATTAGCAACGAGTTTTCTGTTCAATAAACTTTGTCAATATTAGTTCTCTTGAATGGTGTACCATTATTCTTGAAGTTAACAAATACTATTGTAACTGACAGTGTTTAAACATTGTACTTACATTGGCCAGAAATTTGATTTAGTAACGACTTTTGTAGTTTGATTTATGTTGACTTTTTCTCTACTTACTCTACACTAATTTCCACAAGATTTCCTACACTAATTTCCATCTTGAACAGAAGTGTCACTTGTGCCTAGTGGTGGCAGTGAAGTGTAGCAGATGATACTCCATGTAAATAAATAAAAAGTTCAATCAGGAAACACCAGTGAATGAAGTAAAGATTGTTTATTGAAAAATTGTTTATTGAACAAATGATGTGATGATTAGTCTGGACAGAAATTCTTCGGAAATTCGACTCAAGTGTGTTCACATTGAGGAGATTTGCGCTTTTGTTCTCATGCCAAGAGCTGAAATAACAAACCCGCACTGCTCATAAACCGTAAGGACTACACACAAAACTAGTTAGACCTATTTTAGAAATATATAATAATGGAGCCTAATATATCAAAATGACAGAGACTGCTACTAACCTATGATTTTTGTGACCATTGAGTGATCTGTTTTATTCTGTCAGTATTGTAGTCAATAAATATCAGCATTTATAATTCACCTGTAATTCAATGTCTAATATTTTAAAAACCGAAGCAGCACAAATGACAATTTTAGCGGCACAAACCAGCACAAACGAAGCACAAACAAACAAGACTATTTGGGGTGAATTTGAAGCATGTGGGGGGGCTGAGTGACCTCAGAATGACCTATACATATTATTTTAATATCTAAAAAACTGAAGCAGCACAAATAAAAAAATTTACAGCACAAACCAGCATAAACGAAGCACAAATGATTGAGACTATTTTGGGTGAATTTAGAGCATGTGGGGGCTGCGTGGCGTCATCGCCAATAATTCAATGTCTAATATTTAAAAAACCAAAGCAGCACAATCAAAACTTTTACAAGCACAAACGATTGAGACTATTTTGGGTAAATTTAGAGCATGTGGGGGGGCTGGTGACGTCATCGCCTATTATTCAATGTCTAGTATTTAAAAAACCGAAGCAGCACAAACAAAAATGTTACCGGCACAAACCAGCACAAACGAAGCACAAACAAATGAGACTATTTGGGGTGAATTTGGAGCATGTGGGGGGCTGAGTGACCTCAGAATGACCTATAAATATTCTTTTAATATCTAAAAAACCGAAGCAGCACAAACTAAAGTTTTTACAGCACAAACCAGCACAAACGAAGCACAAACAGACGTTTTGCATTGGGTGGGGGGCCAACTTCACGCAGGTCGGTAAGCACCATCCTGAGAAAGACACCTTTGAGTTTGAATGACTGTGCCAGGTAAGGGGTGGATGGTGGTAGCCTATATACTGTATATATTCATGAGATATATCGCAAATGAACTTGCGCCATGATTTTAATGCATCCATTTATACAGTTTATAAATATGCAGAGAGCAGAAACACACTTCTGCGTGTGTTCCTACTAGATCACCCACCAGCTTGTTTGCGATCTCCCATATTGTGTGACGGTCAAATATGTACTCCTGCAGCAGCTAATAAATAGTTTTCATGTCATCAAAAAATCTCCTTGATTCACTGTACTCTTCAATTGGTTCTATAAATTAAGCCATCTTTTTTTTAGAAACCTTGTAACTCTTAACGTACACTTAAGGTGAAGTTTTCCCAAAATTAAGGTTTCCTAAGGAAAATAGCACTTAAAGGGCTTTCTGCAACTTAACGTGTTTTAAGGGCATTCTTAAGTAAAGGAATAAATACTTAACGGAAACCATCAGGGATTATGAAGTTTTACTAATAAAATCCCTTAAGTAACACTCAACGGTTATGTGGAGGGGAGGGGGGCAGGGCATGATGGGGCGTGCGAGGGATAAAGGCAGCCGGTCACGACGGTTCGAGAGAGAGAGAATTACAGGCATGTCCGTCATGTGTGTGTTTATGTTTGTGTGTTTTGGTTTAATTTTTCATAAAATTATTATTTATATTGACAAGCTGGTTCTCGCCTCCTCCTTTCCCATCTTAAATATGTACATTGGTGTCAAAACCCGGGAAGGAGGAGGGATGCCCGTCACAGAGTCCTCGACACTGCCGTCCACCCAGGGGAGCGCCGCTGCCATCTGCCGGGTGATGGAGTAGCCCGACCGCGGGGAACGGCCACGGTCCGTGGGGCGAGTGGGGACTGGATTCCCCGACCGCCAGGAGCGAGGGAGCCACTGCCAGGGCCGGAGGAATGTCCCAATGTGCCGCCAGAAAAGCGGAGGGGCGTTCTGTCCGCTGGGGGTCGGAGGTTTGATTCCGGTTCCCCGGAGGGGAGCGGCTGTCATCCGCCGGAGAGTGTGGAGGAGTGTTCGAGGACCACACGACGGTACATCAGAGAACCGGTGAGTGAGCTTTTTCTCTCTCTCCTCTCTCTCTCTCTCTTTCGCACTGTGTTGGCCTTTTCCCTCGCCTATTTCGTTTTTGTTGTTGTTTTCCTCTCCTGTCTCCTCCCAGGTCGAGGAAGACGGGCTCAAACCATGCCCCTCCCCAGGGAAAGAGGGGGGGTTTATGTCATGCCGGTGGCACCCCAGCCTGAGGTAACGCCGGGAGGAGTGTGGAGCGGAGGGGGGCGGGGCCGGGCTGGAATGTCGCACGCCCGGTCCCCAATCGGCCTGATGGGGCGCGCAAGGGATAAAGGCGGCCGGTGACGAGTTCGAGAGAGTGTTATGTTTGTGTGTGTTTATGTTTGTGTGTTTTGGTTTAAGTTTTCATTAAATTATTGTTTATATTGACAAGCCAGTTCTCACCTCCTCCTTACCCATCTTAACTCCCTTACAGGTTATTTTCTGTAACACCCTTAAAATGAAGGGAAACTTTTGGGTGATCTTAAGGGAAAATGACACTTCAAGCAACTGGGCACTGCTCCTAATATGACACTTACGAATCAGCATAATCCTCAGGTGTCTTGGTCTTTGGGATGTTCTCTGCATGACGCACAAGCCAGAGCACTTCATCACGCGAGAACGACAGTGCCATGAACACATATAACACCTTCAAGAGATACATATAATGATTCACAGGGAGTATCACAGCTATGTCATATATCATTCCTGTTATGCAATATATTTTTATGCCCCCATCATATATGTCTCAACATAATGGCTAAAATATTAGACTCTCTCTCTCTTGCTCTACAGTATATTTTATATATAGAATGATTTGTTCACATAAAGATTTGTTAAAAATGGCTGATTTATTCATGAACTAAACATCACTACATTTTTGCCATGTCCCCAGGTACTGTGCACTAATTTAACATGAAAAACTGCTTATTTATAAATATATCTTGAAAGAGATCTTAATTTTTCCTTTCTCTAATAATTTTATGTTTTTTTGGAAATCTAATTTCCCTCTATGTATTCAATGCCAGTATCCATTCTGTTACTCTTTTAAAAGTAAAATTCCATAAACTAATAAAAGCCATTTCATTAATAGCATAATCCTCTAAGAAGTGACATCATTTTTATTGGTAAAACAACACTACAAACGTAAATAAGTATTAGCAATTAATTTGAGGAATTTTGTGATATTATGTGGTATTAGGTGGTTTCTCACACTTTAAACTCATTTTATTTGTATGCTATATAGTAAAAAAAATCAAGTTATAATTTAAGTATATTTCTAAAATATACGATAAGCTTTAATAGCAATACTTTCCTAAATTACAAAGCATACCTACAATTTTAAGTTATAGAGTTCAAAAGATACTGCATAACAGGGATAACTCTCATAAGAATATTAATTAAAACAGTTAATGCCACAGAGCTATTGAGCAATATTTCCACTCAGTCATTTTACTGCCATTTAAAAATGTGAATAAATGGCAATGATAGAGTTATAGAAACCTTGGGTCCAAGCAGTGCAGGTTCATCCTCCAAAATCTTGGTAAGTTCTTTCAGGGCGTTTCTTAGGAAACTACGCTTCTCTCTTCGCAATGCCCCACTGAAATAACATTGACATGGGTGAATATTTGTGTGCAGTTGTTTCTAGGGGCACTGTAGAAAGCTTGATACACTATTAATTGCATTTTACTTATGACTTTCATATTTAAGACACTCACCAGTTAACAATGGCAAACTCTTTGCATTCTTTAATGTCAGCAATGCGCTTGCTGCATCTGTGAATATAAATAAATGTGTTACACTGTACATTGAAGCTTATTATCATAAATTATTACACATATTAATTTATAAAAGGTGTACTGATTACAATTTATCATAAGGGTACATGAATAATCATGAATTAATACCTTAATTAATACCTACTTTAGCATGAATTAATGATGATGATGTATGATGTTGACTAGATATTGACTAATCAAAAACAAATGAAGAGCTATCCTTAACTAAAACTGGAGTCATATGGATTCAAGCATGTTTAATGGCTACTTTTAAATACTTTGTAACTTTTGCTGTCAGCAGCTTTGCCACAAACATCATTGGATGATGCAGGATTATTCTGCCATTATTTACCTGGATTGTCCTTATCTAAAATTTAAAAACACACTAATAATTGCAACCAATAATTTAATCTCAACCCATTTTGTGTGATTCTCCATCCCTTTCCTTCATATTCACCCTACCACTCAACTCACTCGTCATCCAGACCAAAGAAATAGGAAGAGTTGTTAGGACTGCGAATGAAGACAATAACTGGAGAGTGACAATTAACAGGTCTGTTTATTGAACTGCAGGTGGGTAAATGTAACTGGAGCAGGGTTTGAACAGATGTGTAGGCAGCGGCCCAGTGGGGAAATGGTGGAATGGAAAATGATGGTGAAATAACTGGCATCATGAATCCACCCAAAAAGCCATGGACCAGACACAGACCAGGAGAAATGAAAGGCCAAAGGAAGGGGACTGGAGCAACAAAAGAGGTAAATGGGTAAGAGAACCAATCCCAACAGTAGGGGTCCAGTCACTGGGAAGACGATCACTGGAGATGATGACAGGTACAAAGAACCAGGCTGGTCAGACGTCTGGAGCAGAGAACTAAGAAGTTTGGGATGGAGACAAACACACAGGATAGACAGGACAGGACCAGCAAACAGATTGGCAGAAAACAAGGACTGACCAACCAAAGTTCAAAAGCAAACGGCCGTGACTGTACACAAGGAACAATCTGACACAGAACTGAAGACATGAGGAGGTTATACAGGGAGAAGGATATCAAACAGGTGCTGCTGATGAAGTATATGTCCATGACTAATCAGCCCCTGCAGGGAAACCTCCCAGAACGATCATTCTAAATCCCTGACAGTACCCCTCCTCTCAGGAGCGCCTCCAGGCTAGGGAGAAACAACACTCCGTCTTAATACAACCCCAATTCCAAAAAAGTTGAAACAGTATGCAAAATGCTAATAAAACCAAAAAGGAGTGATATGTAAATTACATTAACCTTGTGGTACATTGAAAGCACTACAATGACAAATTATTTGATGTTTAAACTTTTAAACATCTTTTAAACAACTTAAAAATCGAATAGTTTTTTGTTTTAAATATGTACTCATTTTAAATCACATGATTGCAACATGCTCCAAAAATGTTGGAACAATTGAGTGTTTACTACTGTGTAACATCAACATTTCTTCTAATAACACTTATTAAGCATTTGAGCATTGAAGACACAAGTTTAAGTTTAGCAAGTGGAATTTTCCCTCATTCATCCATTATGCATGTCTTCAGCTGCACAATTGTACGGTGCTTTATTTTGCGCATTATAATGCGCTACACATTCTCAATTGAAGACAGGTCAGGACTGCAGGTAGGCCAATCTAGCACCTGCATTCTCTAGTTATGCAGCTTTGTAATCCAGCCAGTATGTGGTTTGCCGTTGTCCTGCTGGAAATGCAGGGATGTCTGGATGTCAGCATATCTTGTTCCAAAATTTGTACATATCTTTCTGCATTAATGTTGCCCTCACAGAGTTACCATGGGCCAGATGCAATGGGCACTGACACACCTCCACACCATAAAAGACACTAGCTTTTGGACCTGATACAGATAACAGCTTGGATGGACCTTTTCCTCTTTGGCCCAGAGAACATTATGGATTTGAAACGTGGACTCGTCAGACCACAAAACTAAATTCCACTGATCTACTTTCCATCTTAGATGAGACCGAGCCCAGAGAAGTCGGGAGCACTTCTGGATAATGTGTATGGATGACTTCTGCTTTGCATAGTAAAGAATTAACTTGCATCTGTTGATGCAAAGGCAAATGGTTTTGCCGGACAAAGGTTTACCAAAGTATTCTTGAACCCATGTCATGATATCCATTTGACGTTTTTAAGACAGTGACGTTTGAGGGATAGGGGATTACGTTCATTCAGAAGGGATTTTTGGACCGAGATTTTACCAAATTGCTTGAAACTATTAACTATATTGTGTACTGTAGAGGGTGAAATGACCAAAATCCTTCAAATTTGTCTTTGGGGAGCATTGTTCTTAAAGCGTTGGATTATTTGCTGACACTTCTGTTGGCTAATTGGCACAGCTCAACCCATCCTTGCTCTTGAAGGACTAGGCTTTTTGTAGGCTCTTATATAACATGATTGCCTCGCATGTTTAACATCACCTGTTTCACATCACCTTGTTTTTTCTACTTGCCAGATTGTTATTAGTCCTAAATGGCCCATGTTTCAACTTTTTTGGAATGTGTTGCAGGCATATATTAAAAAAAATATGTAAATACTTTTGTAGAGATAATCACATGGCCACTCAATGTATATGTCATGAATGTCAGATTACCCCTCCCACCATTTATGAATCTGAGCACCAGCTAAAGAATTTCAGCTTAACAGTATAAGAATGATTCAAATGGACCAGTCAATAAATGAGATATATGTAAATTGGAGGGAGTGGGTCATCTAATTTGAAGGACTTTTGAGATTCTGCCTAAACTTTAGAGCCTCTACTGTTTTATCAACACAAGGGAAACACAGTTGTAATAAATTCATTTTATTTACAGCAAAATAAACAAGAAAAACAAATGGTACTAATATGCTAAAAGATACTATGAATGGATAAGAAAAACTGCACTGGATGGAAAGATACAAATGGTTAAGTTGGATGTAGCTACGGCACGGTGTAGTAAGTATGAACTGCTGTTCCACTGTAAACTAATAAGATGAAGACCATATCTATAATCAAACAAGTCAAGATTATTTGCTAGACATCTGATGTCAGTTAAGCAATACCCAGAACATTAAAACATCATAAACTGATAGTCTACAATAATGTCAAGGTCTCTGGAAAGAAGTTTGGATAGTGATATGAACATTCTGCTTGCTCATTTAAGTGATGAGCTCAGTGATGGAGATGTCTTCCACTGGTTGTGCTGGGGTGCTTTTCGTCAACCTAGTCAGATGTGAGAGGCCGACAAGGCATGGTTCTTTAACACCCCCATTTCCCAGGCTGGCCTATTCGGCGACACCGTCGATGACTTTGCCCAGCAGTTCTCGGCAGTAAAGCAGCAGACGGAGGCCATTCAACACATCCTGTCCCGGCACGGCTCAAGATCCCACACCCCGTCTGCTCGTCACCAAGGCGTCCTCCTGAGCCCCCCACAGGAAGCAGACACCACCCGTCTCACAGCTGGATGCTAAGAAGAAGACATTGAAGTGCCCCTGAGATGGGCGACCCATGGACGAGGAGACCTGCTGTTCCGGAGCTGGAAGACAGACCACTCCATCCTCCGGTGGAGGGCCGGGAGGAGAATCCTTTGTTTCATTCTCATTTAAATTCGTCGCACGCTCAAGTAGCTGCGGTACCCAAAACTCAACAAAAGAGCAGTTTTCTCATTCCCTGGATCACATACCCGGTGTGAACGGCTGTGATTATGACCACCGCCCACCATTTCATTCTGGCAGGTTCAGCGCTCCAGTGGTGGCCCCCCACCCCTGCGTGCCCATGGGTTTCGATGGACCGTGGGGACGATGTACCACCTCCCCCATCCCCGACCAATCCGCTGGTAGGTATCAGGAGCCAGGTAAGTGCTTCGATGTCCCTCGTCTCAGCACGGCCACAGGGCCCAAGCCACGTCAATGTGGCGCCTCTGGCTCCGCCCCACCGCAAAGCCCTATCTGGTGGTATGTCCGATGAGATTGTCCCCTTGGTCCCCCTTGCCTGGAGCTTAGTCCAGTTTCAGCGGCGTCCACCTCCCTTCAGTGAACTTCTATAGAAGGGTGCGATAGAGCTTATCCCTCCTGCCGAGATGAAGAAGGGGTTTTACAGCCCCTACTACATTGTACCAAAGAAAGGCGGTGGGTTGCGGCCAATCTTGGACTTGCGAGTACTGGACCGGGCTCTACACAGACTCTCATTCAAGATGCTGATGCAAAAACTCATTCTAGCAAGCATCAGGCATCAAGATTGGTTTGCGGCGGTAGAACTGAAGGACACATACAAATTTTTTGTCTCGATTCTACCTCGGCACAGACCCTTCCTGCGGTTTACGTTCAAAGGTCTGTCATACCATTACAAGGTCCTCCCTTTCGGCCTGTCCCTGTCCCCTCGCATCTTCACGAAGTTCGCAGAGGCAGCTCTTGCCCCGTTAAGGAAAGTGGTTATTCGCATCCTCAACTATCTCGATGACTGGCTCATCCTAGCTCACTCTCGAGATGTGTTGTTTGCACACAGGGACCTGGTGCTCTCTCACCTCAGTAGACTAGGGCTTCAGGTCAACTGGGAAAAGAGCAAGCTCCTCCAAGCCGTTAAAAGCATCTCTTTTATTGGCTTGGAGTTGGACTCAGTCTTGATGATGGCACGCCTCACAAACGAGCGCGCCAAGTCAGTGCTGACATGTTTGAAGGCATTCAGACAGAAGAAAAAATTGTTTCAGAGGCTCCTGGGTCATATGGCATCCTCAGCGGTAGCCACACCGCTCGGGTTGATGCATATGATACTGCTTCAGCACTGACTTCGGATTCGAGTCCCGAGATGGGCATGGTGCCACAGGATATATTGCGTGGCTATAACGTCGGTCTTTGGCACATCAACTGCTGTGTTGGCAATACTGCTCGCCCTGTGGAGGTTATGGTGCTTGATCCAGGGCAAGCATGTGATAGCTCGGACAGACAACATGATGACAGTGGCATACATCAACCGTCAAGGCACCTACCCAGAATTCTCCCACTGCCCGCTTTAGTATGCCCTGACCGAGGTGCCCCTCGGTATAGAAGCACTGACACACAGCTGGCCACCTGGACTCAGCAATTATGTGTTTCCCCAGTGAGTCTACTTGCACAGACCCTGTGCAAGGTAAGGGAGGATGAGGAGTAGGTCATCCTAGTAGCACCCTACTGGCCCACCCAGTCTTGGTTCTAGGACCTCATGCTCCTCGCGTCAACCCCCCCACCACCCCCCCCTTAGCAAATTCCCCTGAAGAAGGACTTCTTTCTCAGGGACTGGAATCTGCACATCTGGTCCTTGGATGGGGCGTGGAAGACCTAAGTGGCCTACCACCCGCCATGGTAGACATGATCACTCAGGCTAGGGCTCTCTCTACAAGGCACCTGTATGCCTTGAAGTGGTGTCTGTTCACTAAGTGGTGTTCTTCCCGATGCAAAGACCCCCAGAGATGTGCAGTCGGATCGGTGCTTTCCTTCCTGCAGGGCTCTCTCCGTCCAGCTTGAATGTGTATATAGCCACTATAGCAGCACACCACGACACAGTGGACGTCCTTAGGGAAGCACAACCTGATCATCAGGTTCCTGAGAGGCACCAGGAGGTTGAACCCCTCCAGACCGTGCCTCGTTCCCTCATGGGACCTTCTCTGTAGTCCTTCGGTGTCTACAGGGAGCCCCCTTTGAGCCCACGTGATCCTGAGACCCCGACCAGGCTATGTGCCCAAGGTTCCCATGACCCCATTCAGGGATCAGGTGGTGAACCTGCAAGAGCTTCCCCAGGAGGAGGCAGACCCAGCCTTGACATTGCTGTGTCCAGTGTATGCTTTACACATCTAATTGGATTGCATGCAGAGCTTTAGAGTCTCTGAGCAGCTCTTTGTCTGTTTTGGTGGACAGCGGAAAGGAAGCGCTGTCTCCAAGCAGAGGATCGCCCACTGGATCATTGACGCCATAGCTATGGCATTCCATGCCCAGCACGTGCTGCCCCCCGCAGGGCTACGAGCCCATTCTACCAGGAGTGTGGCGGCCTCCTGCGCCCTGACCAGTGGCGCCTCTCTAACAGACATTTGCAGAGCAGCGGGCTGGGCAACACCTTTGCAAGGTTCTACAATCTTCGGTTTGTCCCGTGTCTTAGCAGGAACAAATAGGTAAGTCTAGGACAGTTGGCCCGGTGTATCGCTTGCACATAGTGAGCTGAAGACGTGCGCTGTTGACTCCCAGTAGTGTTCACAAGATGTATTCCCTGGACAACATCCTCCTCGCCCTGTGGAAGACGAGTTTGCAGAGAAACTCGCTGCCTGCTCAGTATATGTGCTAACTAAGCCCTGTACTGGGGTAGGTACTCCACATGTGCCGGTTCCCCGTAGGTAACCCCGTGCAATGTATATCTTCCGCTAAATTGCATCTTCCTTGGGCAGAGGGCCCTCTGCCCCAGTCACCATGTTTGTAGAAACTCCATTGGGTAGGACCTACCATGGGACCTCTCCACATGACTCACTTCCGACAAAAAACCTGTTCGCACGCCAGCTCCTTTAAACCTGTATGTCTGGAGGAGTGGCATGTAAATACCACTTGCCAATTCCCATTGGCATTTTATCAAAGATCAGATGTATCTCAGGCCCCCAAGAGTGACCCCTAGTGTCACTTCATCGACACAACGTCTCGTTCACTCCATCAGTGAATGGAGGTTACGGAAGTAACCAGGATGTTTCTGTCAATAGAAGTTAATTCCTTTAACTTTTGTGTAATTCCGGTTTATTGCAAGACCTGCTGAACCTGCTCAAAAGATCCAGAAAACAACATGTATTTGTTAATCCGAATCTGTATTGGTAAATATTTTTCATGAAAAAAACATTGAAAGATTGATGTGTATTTACACTGGTGGTTTGGAATAATGTACGGATTTGGCTGTTTCTGAAGAAAATTGGTACTTTAACTCACCAAAGTGGCATTTAACTGATCACAAAGTATAGTCAGGATATTACGGATGTAAAACAGCACCATCACTATTTGAAAAAAGTAATTTTTTATTCAATCTAGACAGGCCTCATTTCCAGCAGCCATCACTCTTGAGTAATCATTCTAAATTGCTAATTTGGTACTAGAAAATCACTTGCCAGAAACTGAAGATGTCATACAAAGGTGTACACTGCAGTCTTCAAAGACAAAGTATAACTGGCTCCAATAAGGTCAAAAAGAGATGAGACAGGCCAGATGTACAACTAAACAAGAGGATAAGTTCATCAGAGTCTCTAGTTTGAGAAATAGACACCTCACATGTGCTCAGCACACAGCTTCATTGAATTTTACCCACTCAACACCAGTAAAGACAAGACTCAGGGGTGTAGTCCTTATGGGAAGAATTGCAAAGTAAAAGCCACTTTTGAAACAGAAAAACAAAAAGAAAAGTTAGAGTGGGCAAAGAAACACATTGGACAACAGATAATTGGAAAAGAGTGTTATGGATCTTAACCCCATCGAGCATTTGTGGGGTCAGCTGGACTGCAAGGTGCATGAGAAGGGCCTGACAAGACAGCCACATCTATGGAAAGTGCTACAGGAAGCGTGGGATGAAACGTCACCTGAGTATCTGGACAAACTGACAGCTAGAAAGCCAAGGATCTGCAAAGCTGTCATTGCTGCATGTGGAGGATTTTGTGAGTTTTGTAAGTTCTGAACATTTTCTTTCTAATTGTAATAGTAATTTTTCACATTATTAATGTCCTGACTATACATTGTGATCAGTTGAATACCACTTTGGTGAATAAAAGTACCAATTTCTTTCCATAAGTTCAAAATCCCTACATTATTCCAAAATTTTGCCCTCCAATGTATATTATTATTATTATTACTACTACTACTACTACTACTACTACTGTGATATGGCACATTTGAGTCCTGTTCTTTTTTCTTTTCTTTTTTTAATCACACATCTGTTATTAAGGCAATACACTTTTTTCTATCAATGTAGGCTGTTCTTGTTATTGTGTGTTGTTGTTGTTGATGTCTGTATCAAGCATACAACTAAATTGAACAAACACCCCTTACACAAACTTTGTTACAGTAGTTCAAAGTCAAATGCCCATGAAGGTGCAAAATAATCTTTAGTAAAACTTTAGAAACATCTAGAATTTATGAATAGTACTCGTGTTTGCTGTCCAGTGCCAGATCGTCTTGTTTCCAGTCTTGTTTGTTCACCTATGTCATTCCTGTTTGTCGGTCCTGTTTCGTTCCAGCTCAGTCCGGTCAGTCCTTTGCCCCATTCTTCTCTGCCCCAGCCTGGATTGTCTGTTTCCCTTATGGGGTAGTTTATGTTGGATTTAGCCTTTGTTTTTGTTTAAATATACCCCCTTATTTTAACTCTGCTTTTGGGTCTTACTTCTGCATTCTCTGACAGTTGGTTACTATTCAGCTGGACATTAATGAATAATTTGTAAACATGAAGTGGTGAAAAATACTAAGAATTTCTGAAAGAATTTGTAAATGTAAAAAATTCACATGAGCTCATTTATAAATAATTTATGAAAAAGTGTCATATATATTTATAAGCATTCAAAGTTGCATTAACAAATGATCTGTTCATCATTTTGCAATCATTTATAGATGTTGGGGGCCTGTTAGCTCAGCAATTAAAGACGCTGAATACCACACCTGGAGTCACAAGTTCAAATCCAGGGCATGCTGAGTGACACCAGTCAGGCAATTAATTGGCCAGATTGCTAGGTTGGGTAGAGTTATGTTGGGTTAACCTCCTCATGGTCGCTATAATGTGGTTCTCGCTCTCAGTGGGGCACGTGGTGAGTTGTGCATGCTATGTCTCCGCAGTAATGCGCTCAACAAGCCACATGATAAGATGCACGGATCGACGGTCTCAGAGATTCATCCTCCACCACCTGGATTGAAGTGAATCACTATGCCACCACGAGGACTTAGCACGCATTGGGAACTGGGCATGTGATATTGGGGAGAAAAGGGGAGAAAATTAAAAATATATATATATTTATAGATGATAAAATGTGCAAAGCCATATAGGAATAACATTTGTAAACATTGTTTTGAATTTACATTACATAATGCTTAACAGATCATTAGTTAATGTTAGTTAAATTCATTATTAAATATTAACAGGCACATTTTCTCATATCCTAACTAAATATACTTTAACTAATTATCTGTAAAGCATTATATAATGTTTGTAAATTAGTTATTAATTAAATTATTATAAATTTTTACCAAATGCCTTTGTATTCTTGCTGTCCACTACACTTATACTGTTTTTGTTTGAATACAAGTCAAAGTAAATTTACAAATCACTCCTTTTTGTTTCTATTGGCCTTTTACATACAGTCCCAACTTTTTCACAATTGGGGTTGTATTTGTATGTGAAACATGGAAAAGGGGATGGATCCGTTTGAGAGATCCAGGAAGAACAAGGCAGACAGTGACAGGGCTGAGGACCTTGACAATGAGAAAAAGTTCCATACATTTAGAGGCCAGCTTGTGAGAAGTAGTCTTTAAGAGGAATTACCTTGGTGGACAACCAAAATTTTTGACCCATGACACAACTAGGAGGTTTAGAATGATGGCAATCAGCCCAGGCATTAACATAACCCCTAGTCTTAACAAGGGCCACCCTCATCCTTCTGCAGGTGTGACGGCAATGCTGGATAAAGACGTTGGTGGTGGGAACTGATACGCAACCGGCCGGAAACAGAGGAGACAGGTAACCTAGGCAGCACTGAAAAGGGGATAGTCCCGTAGAAGACACGGGCAATGAGTTATGTGTGTACTCAACCCATGTCAGCTGCTGAGCTTAGGAGGAAGGGTTCTGGGAAGCCAGGTATAGAAACACTCTTTCCAGGTCTTGGTTTGCACGCTCAGTCTGGATGTTAGATTGGGGGTGAAACCCTGAAGTGAGACTAAAAGTTGCCCCCAGCTGTCTGCAAAACTCCCTCTAAAAGTGAGACACAAACTATTGGAGACCACGTCCACTGACAGTGGTAGTCATCTCTCTTGATGAGGGAAGTTTGGGCAGAGGGATGAATGTGTGGTCTAGGAGAATCTGTAGACTTCTGTTAAAACAGTGTTGCCATGGATGGGGGATGCCCAAAATCAAAATCCAAGGTGATATGGGACCAAGGTCTCGAAGGCAGCAAGGAAGGCAGGAGTAACCCAGCTGGGGGCTAGCTAGAAGCTTTAATCTACAAACAGAATTAAGCAAGCAACACAAATCAGCAAATTTCTCATGCCATGACTGGCCACCAGAACTGTTGTTAAACCAGAGTGAGAGTAGTTTTGCTCCAAGGTGACAGGTGACATTGGAGGAATGACCCCCTCTGGAACTACACGGCCTGAAGCACCCTTCCGACCCATGACTAAACTTCCAATAACATGGCACCCATCACTTTGTCAACAGTCCCTTTAACACACAAAGGCCTTTTCCAAAAAATCAACAGAATTTTTGTTTAAAAATCTTGTGTGGACATGACCCATTGAAAAATACCGGTAAATCGGCTCTGGCAATTTTCCACACAACAAATCAAATGTAATTATCTGGTGAAAATCTTGACCGGTCATTGCTCTCCTGTGCAGGTTGAGAGCAGCAGTTCACACAGCCCTCACTGTGAGATGTGGCGATCAAGCGAGAATTTACTTTGTTGTTGCTACAACCGGAACACCATAGTGATATTCACAACAGAGAACACAGCTGCACACAAACCAGTAAACCAACGTTACAAAACATGTCTGAAGAGTTTGAAGTGGAAGAGGAGATGCATTTCTGTCCCCAGGTTTATTTGTATGAACCGGAGTACTCGGAAATTGAACTTCACTGGTATGTGTGCAGCTGTGTTGTGTTCTCTATTGTGAATATCGCTGCAGTGTTATGGTTGTAGCAACAACAGAGCAAATTTTCACTTGAATGCCCCATCTCGCTAACAGGGGCTATGTGAACTGCTGCTCTCATGCACTCTCATGAAAACACCCAGGAGAGCAAAGGCCAGTCTAGATTTTCACTTAATAAATAATATTTTGGCTCATTTCACACCAAATCTTATCATATGCTTTCAGAACAATGCAGGAGTCACATGAAGCTTGAAGAGATGGTCACTATCCACTGCCATTGTATGGACAAAAATGGATTTTCCCAAATTTCTTCTTTTGTGTTCCAAAAAAGATGATAATATGGGTTTAGAACAACGCAAGGGTGACTAAATAATGAATTCATTTAAATTTTTTGGTGAACTATCCCTTTTACTAACAAATCTGGGATGTACAGCATTTGTGAATGCAGAGAGAAGTTGTCGGAAAGGTCCATTTTGCCTGCAAATTACTCCAAATTTACATGTATATTTACAAAGTTTTATGAATGAGGCCCAAGGTTTTTCTTTCCACTTACTAAATATATAATGGAGTTTTCCCTCTGCTAACTAACATTGTATAAAGTTTTTTTTCCCTTGCCACAGTCGACTTGCTCACTGGGGGCTTAAAGATAATAAGGCATGATTTTCTATAAAGCTGTTTACTGGGGACATTAAGGCATGACCTTCTGTAAAGATGCTTTAAAATTATGTGTTTTGTGAAATGTGCTATACAAATAAAATTTACTTGACTTGGTTACCAAGATAAAATGAGTATTCAGCTGATAATGTGATCTCAACATGTCTGTCTACTCCGTGTAGAAGCTTTTATTAGGCTTTTGATATGACTAGAATCTCATGTGACTGTACATTTAAATGGAGTTTTCAAATGTGCAATTTTTTTTGTGAAATATTTTTTAATGAGGAAAGAAAATACTGAGAATCATTACATTTCTGTCAGGTACACTGTACGTATTGTATAATGTTCATGTGTTACCCTTTTTGACCATCAAAGATGTCCTCTGAGACCTTGTGTATGTTCAACACCTCATCTCTGATGACCGTGATGTACAGACCATTACGAAGAGCCATCTTCCATAAATTCTGGGAGGCAGTGTTTGTATGTAGACTGCTATGGCACAACAGGAAGCCAACTGACAATCATAAGACAAAAATTGCATTACAAATGTAGTGTATGTTGACATTTCTGTTCTCTAAACATTTATAACAAAATAACACACCCACATTAACTCCTCACTTAAGGCAGGTAACAATGGAAATATATTTTTGCATACAGTACATCAGCAAGACCTTAGCAACTATTTAAAGGCATTTTGACATGAGAGTGAGTAAATAATGAAATAATTACATTTTTTGCATGAACTATTAATTTAAATGAATTGAAATAAAAGTATTGTCTCTTTATGCGGCACATTTGAGCTCTTGTAATTTAACTTTGCAATCTAACAGACTAGCAGACGAAATTATAAATTTCATGAAGCTTGTGTGCACGTCAATCAGAGATACTCACTAAGAATCCAGCGTTCCATCACCTCCATAGACAGATACTCACAAGCCATCTATAAACAACATTCACAGCCAGTACTTAACACAAACAGCCATTTACAATACAGTATAACATCAAAAGTCATTTTTTATGCAGCTAAGTCAGTTATTTTCATATAACTTTACCTTTCCCCCCAGCTTAATCAGTATATCTATGTATCTATATAGGGAAGACTGGGGCAAGTTGTCACACAGGGGTGCATTTCCTTAAAGCATCATTAGCCAAATATACTATACCTCACAAGTTCCCTCGTTACCACTATAGTTAAAAAATATGGTGTTTTCCGAAACCATAGTTCCAACAAACATTAGCAAACAGCATCGCAAAGTTGTGTGGTTCGATCTCTCCTCACCTGTGCTTAGATGCATAGTTTCTTGTTAGTTTATGGAGTCAACATAATTTGATTTCGCTAAGGCTAATTTGCTAATTTGATTTGATATCTTTCATCCTAAATACTGTGTATATCTTTAAGACTTAAAACCTAATTTACATGTACTTAAACTGCTTATTCCATGGTTCATTGTGTATGTATGTATGTATATATATATATATATATATATATATATATATATATATATATATATATATATATATATATATATATATATATATATATATACACACACACACATATATATATATATATATATATATATATATATATATATATATATATATATATATGTGTGTGTGTGTGTGTGTGTGTGTGTGTGTGTGTGTGTGTGTGTGTGTGTGTGTGTGTGTGTGTGTGTGTGTGTGTGTGTGTGTTTCATTCTATAAGACTTAAAGGGGTCATAAAATGCTCTTTTTTTGTTTTATTATCTTCCCTCAGGTCCACTGATAATGTTAGTAAAATTTTCCACCCTGTTTTTAGGCTCTGTCTCAAATGCTCTTTTTTGGCATAAGCACCTCCTTAAAACTTCAATGTAAATGCCCACTGTTATGATTGGCTAACATCTATCAGCCTCTCGAATAGAGTCATTTTTTAAACGGAAGAGAATAAACCAGCTCAACAATGTTATAAAACTAAATGTCAGGGTTTACACATCAAAAGCAATAGAACCTGTTATAATCAATGATGTTGTCTACTATTAAGTGTCCGTTGCGGCGTGTCTCATTACACCGACAGTAAACAGATGTCCGGTTCCATTTTGCACTGCAAGCGGTGGCGCTAATACTGACAACAACACAACTAAATGGTTTAGAAAATTTGTGTCTCCGCACCCGGTGTTCACCCATTGCATCTCGTCAATTGGTGCGTCCAGTGTAAACAGGATGTCAGCACTATAAACTATCACACAGTCATGGCATATGAAATATTAAAGGATTAAACTGTTTACTCAAGGTTTTTGCTATCATGTCCAAGTGTTTTAACTGCCCCATCTTCAATAACAGTTAATTTACAGAGTTTGAATCATATTGGTATGAGCCGAACATACAATCCACTATAAAATACACTGAAGACACATCCAGTTTCCAGTATCATTCTGTGGCAGGGTGGAGGGCGGGGCCGGGTCGTGATCATACACACCCGGTCCCTTATCAGGCAAATTAAGCGTCCGAGAGGGATAAAGGCCGATGACAGACGGTGGTGCGACGAGAGATAGATAGTTTACGGACATGTCCGTCATGTGTGTGTGTTTGTCTTTTAAGTTTATCATTAAAACTATTATTTATATTGTCAAGCCGGTTCTCGCCTTCTCCTTTCCATTGATCCCTTTACACATTTCTTTATGTTTTCATACACCAATGTAACAAACTTCATGCAGGGAGGGGAAGGAGGACACAGGGAACTGGATTCTTCCACTCAAAGTTAGGCTTTTAATGAACAAACTCAAGCGCTTTACAGCTTCACACACACATTAACACAACAGTCTTTTCAGACATGTAGCTCTTCTCCCCACTTGCCACTGGCGTGGTTCCATTTATACCACTCTCCCCAAGCGTACTGCAATTGGAAACAGGCATTAGTCATTATCTGGCTCAGGTGTATGCACCCTTACCACTTTCTCTCCGAACGAACACTCGACCATGCCCCCGCCGCCACATATCGCCACCGCCTGACTCAGGCTGGATGTCTCCCCGCAACGCAGGGTGAACGCCGACATTCACGGCAAGCCGCACACCACCTGCGGATATCCCCGTGAATGCCCATTCAATAAAAATGGGCCATTAGACGGTCCAGTGTTTTCCTTTCCCATAAGTGACCCGCCATTGGATTATAGCTTTCTGGAATAACATTTCCCGGCAGCTCTGCATATTAACAGCTGGGTTGTATCCTCTTTTGTTCGAGCATCCTGCGTCACTCGATACAACCGCTCTTTTATTATGGCAAAATAAGGATATGAAAGTGTGACATTTGGCTGGAGACCATCAATAGCATGCCTATGGGTCTCATCTCTCGACTGCTCCAGAGGGAGATCCCTTTCAGGAAACCCCCAAATGGTGAGAGGGGCTGACGCCTCCCTCTCCCTCACGTCATTCTGAAGGGAATATATTCCCTTTAATACATTTTAAAACTCTGGCCAATTAGTTCCCAGAATTAGTGGATGGGTGAGGCAGGAACTAACCGCCACTTCCACTCTATGATTTTTTCCCAAAAATGTGATAACGAAGGTCACTATAGGGTAGTTGTGAATATCCCCATGCACACTGCTTACCTGCACCATCTTGGTTGTGCCCACAGCCTCGTGTTGAACCAAGCATTGGTGGATAGTGGTCTGGTTGCAACCCGTGTCCACCAAGGCTTAATGAGTACTCCCCTTGACACTTAGCATCCACCTGAAGGGAGAGCGGTGAGGCACTGAATTTATGGGGGCGGGGGGGGGACAAAGCCCCGCAAATGGGGAGCAGGCTTCGGCAGTAGAATACCACGCCTCCATGGCACTGTGTGGAGGGAGACCAGAGTGAGAGGGGGGAGGAAGAAGAGATCGAGGAAAACACAGGGGGAGGGGAGAGAGAGTGTGAGGGCTCTTCCACCCTCGTGTACACCATCATATGGTCCTTCACCAGTTGGACCGCTTCCTCCACCGATGCTGGGCGATGGCACTGAACCCATTCCACCATCTCTTTCAGAAGCCGACGGATCAGCTTCTCCAGCACCACCTGGTCAACAACTCCCTCGATGTCATGGTTCCCTGCCAGCAGCCATTTCCAACATCCCAGAGTCATTTAGAGAAGGCAAATGGGTGGCCGGTCCTTTCCAACTTCATTGACTGGAAGAGCTGAAGGTACTGTTCTGGACTCCAGCCAACCCACTGCAGGATGGTCTTCTTCAATTATCTGAACAACGAGACTAGCCGCTGGCAGTGGTTGAGCTTCAAGAAGGGCTTCCCTGGACAACAAACGAATGAGCCGGGCTGCCCAGATCTCAGCAGTTCACTTAAAGAGGCTTCTGGATAATCTTCCTCTCCCATCTTCTCCTGGCTGAGGATGCTCCAGATCACCTTCGGTCCTCTACTTCAGCTCTGAGGATCTCGTGGAAGCGGCAATCTTGGTCCCGTCGAAGCCCAAGCAGGGTCTGTTGGTGGGAGTGATGCAGGCCAGTGAGAGACTTGAGGACTTCAGCCATTGGCGAGGACTCCATGAGGCATACCTCCTTCGATTTCATCCCAGGTTTTGGCACCAATGTAACAAACTTCATGCAGGGAGGGGAAAAAGGACACAGGGAACTGAAATCTTCCACTCACAGGTATGGCTTTTAATTAAAAAACTCAAGCGCTTTACAGCTTCAAACACACATTAGCACAACAGTCTTTTCAGACATGTAGCTCTTCTCCCCACTTGCCTTCCTTTTCCTGTTCCTTTTATACTACTCTCCCCAAGCTTACTGCAATTGGAAACAGGTGTTAATCATTATCTAATCACAGGGTTGGTGGTTCGATTCCAGGCCCACACGACTCCACACGAAGTGTCCTTGGGCATGACACTGAACCCCAAGTTGCTCCCAATGGCAGGCTAGCACTTTGCATGGCAGCTCTGCCAACATTGGTGTATGAGTTTGTGTGAAAGTGTGATTGGGTCAGTGTAAAGCGCTTTGGTAACCTCTAAGGTTAAAAAAGCGCTATATAAGTGCAGACCATTTACCATCTGGCTCAGGTGTCTGCACCTTTACCGCTTTCTCTCTCTCTGGACGAATCCACGACCATGCCCCCGCCGACACAACCAATAACTAAAAATAGTGCAGATGGGCGAAAGAACATCCAAGACAGAAAGTTTCTCCTCTTCAGAGTTGTAACTTGACACTGCGTCTTTACAAAGCAGCCCAAGATATGTATCAAGTGGTCAAAGACATCTGTCTGTGCATTTTTATGTAGTAAACATTTAAATCCAGACAGGAACATGAAGGTGTCCTGTGTAAGTCAATTTAGAATCTCCCATGACAGGCCCCATCTCTCTCCACTTCAACTGTGTAACTGACTGAGAACCAGTGGATGGGGCCAAGGGTGTAATGACGGAAAAATAGGCGTTGCATATGCAGATGTATTTGGTCCTTGTGATGTCACAAGATCCACAATTTCCAAATGAGATGTTTTTGCAGCTTGGTTTAGTTAAATGCTCTTTTTTTATTTAGGAGAAGTTTTCAGTTCTGAAACTTAGTCATTTTTTTAAATAGTACGGTGACAACATATATATCAAAAGATTAAGGAAAATTGTATTCCTCATGTCGTGATCCCTTAAAGCATTTTTTAAGTGCATGTGAACAAGGTTTTGTGTCTGGGTTTTTGCAGAAAGCGCATTCTAAAACATTATGGAAGTGCAGCCGTTTTCTCTAAACCAATTGAGGAATTAAGAGTAAGTGATCTAACACACCTAGGTTTCTGTCAAAATACACTTATGTGACCATGTTAACATATGCAACATTCTTATAGGTTTTTGAAGAGTACGCATGTTTGTATGTGCTGAAATGTATCATTAAAAAATGTACCGAGCTGCATGTATATGGGGTAAAGAGAATGCTGATTACACAGTGCATAAAAACATGAATGCCATGTCCGTGTCTTAAGCTGCTTTCTTGAAATAAACGTCTTTCTGGTGTCCAGCTAAACATGCTAGAATTTGACATGCATTCAAATTTTGCAGAAATTATTACTCCACTCACTAATATTTAATTAATATGTCATAAAATATTTATCGACAGCTCTATATTGTTGAGCAAACATGGTTTGAACAACAGATATGCCAAAGTAATGGACGGAGCATTTTCCAAACCTTACTAGCGAGAAGGTAAATGCAGAATTTATATCAGTATCTGCGGCTGAATTCATCTAACATTGCTTGAGTGGCTACAGCCAATTGCTGCTTGCATGCACAAGGAGAATGTCTTAATTTCTGAAATAATTATAAAAAACCTTAACAAATATTAAATTAAGTAGTGTAATTCTTGGATTTAAACATATTTATTTGATGATTGACGCATCAAAAATTAGTTTATACAAGTTTTTAACATTCCCTTTATTTATACATCCATTCACATTAATAATCAATCAAAAAGTCCCAATCAAACTCGAACAGCACTGTATGACTTTGGTGAAAATGTCATCAGAAACATTCCTTGAACTTGTGAAGAAGTCTCTCTTTACTGGATTTTACTGTATCTTTCAAAACTTTGATTCATCGTTGCATAACATTGTTGGTGCGAACCGCTTCATTCACCCTCCATGTATGGACAAAGTTACTACGGTTTTGGGAAACAGTTGTGATTAGCTTGCGAATTTCTCCAATGTTGCATCATACTATGCTAGTCAAACAGTGAGTTATGGCATTGTATGGGAAACTAAACCCTGCATAGTTGTCACGAGGGCTTTATCTCAGTAACTATGAAATTTGAGTGTCCAATACAGCCTTAGATCCTTTTTTAGCTTCTTGCCATCTATTCCTTGGCACTCTATTCGAGAACCATTTGGTCTATCTTTATAACTTTTTATCATGAGAGTACATAGATGTCCATAGATGAGTCACAAGAAATTTCATGCAAATCAGACTTATGACATAAGAGGATCTCGAAAAAGTAGGTTTTCAAAGAAATTAAAACTGGAAGTATGGCCGAACATAGCAAATTGGGTATTAACATACTTTACATGACCCAAGGAATCTAATGAGAGCAGTCACAGGATGATAGGCCAAATTAATCCAAAGTTATTAGTATATATATATATTTTTTTAATTATAACTTTTGACCACAAGGTGGTGCTGGCCCCAAACTTTATAGGTACCCTCAGGGCATGGTGCCGATGATGCATACCAAGTTTTGTAATGATACACCCATGCGTTCCTAAAAGATACTATTTTATGACAAACTTTATAATGGCTGATGTTCAATATGGCCGACATAGGAAAAGAGGGTATCATTCGACTTGATATGCCCCGATATGTCTCATGATTTAAGGTCAAACTATTCCTAAATTATAAGCAAATATAGCAATATTTAATATCTCTTGACCACTAGGTGTAGCTAAACTGAAACTTTGCAGGTACACTCAGGTCATGTTTGTGATGAAAGTTTCATGTCAGTACACTTGCTAAGATAAAGCCTAACATCCATCTGTCTTATTTGTTGAAGCGTTATTCAAAAACAGTAATGTCTATCAAAACCTTTCGAAATGGTTAAGATGATACACAACAAATTTCATGCCAATCGGACATATTGCCTAGGACTAGTTCAATAGGTAGGTTTTTCAAACAATTAAAAATGGCGGAAATCTAGAGGTCAGAGCTAAAATTGGACAGAGGGCATTAAGAATCATCATGACCCAAGAAATCACAGGAAAGAATTTTGTTTATAGGCCATGAAAAAGTTGTGGCACAAAATGTATGATTTGCTTGTTCGTGCTTGAACCCCTAAATATAAAAGCTATATAACTTTTCGTCCTAAATGTAATAAATACCCTAAAAATAATGTAAAAATAATAACATTTGGTCCGAAATGTTCCTAATTATGATAACTTTTGCTCATATGTGTAATAAAGGCTATAAATGCAAACACTTTTGTTCCTAAATATAATTAAAAGGGTCCTGCAGGACACACCCAACTTGTAGAGCCACATGGTTCCCTGAGGTGAACTAGCAGCCCCATCCTCTATTCTCTAGGCTGGGGTCATATAGCTGGTAGCCGCCCCCAGAGTGCCACACCCAGATCAAGGGACTAATTTAAATAGTGGCAAGCACTTGAGTGATGCCAGGGAATATAAAAATAGTTTTCAGCATTCACTATACATCATACCATTTAGTTTCTGATTGGTCAAGGGAGGAGATGCTGTGATAGATGCTGAAATAAATACAGAGACGTGGCGAAACAGCAAAAGCTCTTGAGCTTTCATACTACCTTGCGTTTACCTCACAAAATGTTTCACCTAGAGTGGTCTTGAGCAAGCTCTCACCCAAAGACAAGCAAACCTGGAGAAAACTGCACTTTATATAGCCAACAGATAATCTATCTCATATTAAAAGCTTTATGATGTCTCAAAGGAACAGGAGTAGTTGTGTAAATGTCTTATTATTGCACAAGTATTCTGAGTGCTCACTGTTTAGTTGTTCAATAGTAGCCTATATGAATTTGTAACAGAATTAAAAGATATTAAGTTTCTAGAATTTAGAATTTAGAATTTACTCAGAATTGTGCCAAAAAAAAAAAAACATTCAGTGAGGGGCAGTTCTGTGGACTCATGCTATTCGAATGCTATTTGAGATGCGGATTGGCACTGTTTTGGTGGCACGAGGGTGACCTACACAATATTAAGCAGGTGGTTTTAATGTTGTGGCTGATCAGTGGGCATATACATGTGAAAGTGTCAAATGTTATTTTATATTACATTTACAGTTTTAATCATATTCAAGCCTTTAAAAAATGTAGTGGGACAAATTCATTTTAAAAAGTACAAATTTAATTTTCTTTAATGTCATGAACTTGCATGTGAAATAATACGAGCTGTCACTGTTTGAAATTTCATGTTAATTACAAATTTTATCACAAATTATTAAGAAAAATATTAAGCAGAATTACACGTAGGCTACAATTAAATTTAACTGTGCTCCCACACGTGATCCATTTTTATCGAATCTTTTCAGTAACTTCAATGCAAACCAGAGAAATAGGCTGAATAGGCTCAAAGCCGAAACTATCCGCACACTGCCACGTTTGGGACGCATCGCCTCGCAACTCACACTGCAGTTTGTTTACTGTGATCTTTTAATATGGGCACCGAAACAAAAACGTGCTGCTCATGTCTCGCTCATGCCCTGCTCACGGAGTATACAGTATGTGAATCTGGCCTAATATACCATTTTCACACAATGTCGCAGGCTAGTTCCACTCTTCTCCGTTGAGGGTTTGTTAGGTATAGAAATGTCCGGTATAGACTTTATCAATAGTAGCGACCACAGGACGGAATTGTTGTTGCTTTAATGTACGATTAATATGAAATACTTAATCTAAACAACCCTTCCTCGGGTTCAAATTATTTTAAGGAGATGATGAAACAAAGATTTTTATGTTATATGACTGGATGAAAGCATGCATTTGTGGTTTCAAGGGGGAGTGTGTATACTAATGTAAGCAGTAGTTCACAGAGTCTGACAAAAAAAAAATTAAATAACGAAACATGAAAGAGACGATCGTTTACACAATAAAATACATACATTTATTAATAAAGAAATCATCTTGGTTATTGTTGTAACCTCCGTTCCCTGATGGAGGGAACGAGACGTTGTGTCGAATGACACTAGGGGACTCTCTTGAAGGCCTCGGTTACCTCTGAACTTGAAAAAAGGGCAATGAGAATTTGGCAGACAGAGTTTGCATGTCCCTCCCCCGGACATAGGGGTATAAAAGGAGGGAATCGTGCATCTGTTCATTCAGGTTTTGCACTGAGGAGCCGAGAATAAGGTTCGGCCGTTACAGTGGCTCTGGGGACCGGGGAGACACACGTCTAGTTCCCTCCATCAGGGAACGGAGTTTACAACAGTAACCTAGATGTTTCCCATCTGTCGCTCACTCAACGTTGTGTCGAATGAAGCGACACTAGGGGTCCCTATTCAATCACGCCATGCGCTGAACCATGCATGTGAGCGGCATGGGGTAGCACTTGCAGGTTCACAACCTGGTCCCTGAAGGGAGTCGTAGGAACCTTGGCCCGGTCGAGGTCTTAGGAGGACATGGGTGTCTGCCGGACCTAACTTCAGACAAGTGTCGATGACAGAGAAAGTTTGCAGGTCCCCAACCCTCTTGATAGAGGCGAGCACGATCAGAAGGGCCATCTTCAAGGAGAGGGCTCTGAGCTCGACTGATTCTAGCAGCTCGAAGGTGGGTCTCTGAAGGCCTGAAAGGACCTCAGAGAGATCCCATGAGGGGAACAGGCATGGCCTGGGAGGGTTCAGCCTCCGGGCGCCTCTAAGGAACATGATGATCGGATCGTGCTTCCCTAGGGACGTACCATCCACTGCGTCGTGGTGAGCTGATATGGCGGCTACATAAACCTTCAAGGTGGAGGGGGACAGCCTCCCCTCCAGCCTCTCCTACAGGAATGAGAGCACTGGCCCAACTGCACATCTCTGCGGGTCTTCAAATCGGGAATAACACCAATTTGTGAACAAGCGCCACTTCAGGGCTTAAAGTTGCCTGGTAGAGGGAGCTATGGCTCCTTCCTTAGTGGAATTTGCCAGGGAGGGGCTGTACCAAGGAGAGTGAGATCCGATAGTCTGTGTGAGCCAATAGGGGGCCACTAGAGTGACTTGTTCCTCATCCTCCCTGACCTTGCACAGCACCCGTGCAAGTAGGCTCACTGGGGGAAATGCATACTTGCACAGCCCCCGGGGCCAGCTCTGTGCCAGCATGTCTATCCCAAGGGGAGACTCCGGGAAGCAAACAGGTCTACCTGTAATTTGCCGAACTGCTCCCAAATCAGCTGTACTGCTGACTTGTTGAGGTTGCCCGGGATATGAGTGGCGCGCAACGACCTGAGTCGCTGATGGCTCCAAAGGAGGAGAAAACAGAGGCCTGTCCAGGGGTTGAAAGTCTGGTGGCAGGCGGGGGTGATGAACACACGGTATGTGCCGCGGCGCCATGCCCATTTCAGAACTTTAGTCTGAACCCAGTGCTGAAGCGGTCACATATGCATCAACCCTAGTGGCATGATGCAACCGCCGCGGAGGATGCCATATGCCCCAGGAGCCTCTGGAATTTTTTAGAGGAACCGCTGTGCCTGGCTTGAATAAGGTGAGGCATTTCAGCACCGACTGCGTATGCTCATTGGTGAGGCGCGCTGTCATTGAGACTCCATGCCGAGAAAAGAGATGCTCTGAACCAGGACGAGCTTGCTCTTTTCCCAGTTGACCTGGCTGAGGTGGGCGCACAGTGACTCTCGAGAGTGGTCTAGGATGAGCCAGTCATCGAGGTAATTAAGTATGCATATGCCCACTTCCCTTAGTGGGGCAAGGGCTGCCTCTACGACCTTCACGAAGATGCAAGGGGATGGGAACAGACAGAAGGGGAGGACCTTGTACTGAAACGCCTGGCCGTCGAACACGAACCGTAGAAAGGGTCGGTGTCGAGGCAAGATAGAGAAGTATGCGTCCTTCAGGTCTACCGCTGCGAACCAATCCTGATGCCGGATACATGTTAGAATGTGTCTTTGCGTGAGCACCTTGAATGGGAGTTTGTGCAAGGCCCGGTTGAAAAGTCCAGGATCGGCCGTAAGCCGCTGCCTTTCTTGGGTACAATGAAGTAAGGGTATTTTTTATGTACCTAGCGAGGCAGAGCAGCGCGGCGGAACAGGTAGTCTCGTGTTGGGAGGCAAAAGCACGTGAGGAGGTCCTGTGTTGGTGTCTGTGGCAGGGCAGAGGGCGGGGCCGGGTGGTGATCCCCCAGAAATGCGGAGGGGTTGAAAGAAGACTGCTGTCCTTAAGGGGAGGAGGGAAGTGACTCCCCAACCGCCTGGAGCCGTAGGGCCACTGCCAGGGGCGGAGGAGTGTCCCCACGAGTCGCCGGGAACGCGGAGGGGCATTCTGTCCACCTGGGATCGTGGGTCTGACTCCAGTCTGCCAGGGGAGGAGTGGCAGTCGTCCGCTTGAGAGGGTGGAGGAGTGATCGAGGATCATGCGGCGGTGTATCAGAGAACAGGCGAGTACCTATCTCTCTCTCTCCTCTCTCTCTCTCACTGCCACTCCGCATTGGCCTTTTCCCTCTCTTTTAAATTTTACAGTGTTTTTTTGGGGGGGGGTACTACACTGTTGCAGGAAGTACCCCCCTATTTAATTATTTCTGTTTCTCTCCCCTTGTCCCTTCCCTCAACCAGGTAGATGGAGATGATCTGCCGGCAGACGGGGCAGAAGGCACACCCCTCCCCAGGGAAAGAAGGGGGGGTGTACGTCATGCCGGGGGCTCCCCAGCCTGAGAGAACAAGGGAGGAATGTGGCAGGGTGGAGGGCGGGGCCGGGTGCTGATTCTACACACCCGGTCCCTTATCAGGCTAATCAAGCCTCCGAGAGGGATAAATGCCGACTGTGGAAGATGGTGTGGGAGAGAGAGATTGTTTACGGGCATGTCCGTTTATCATTAAAATATTATTTATATTGCCAAGCCGGTTCTCGCCTCCTCCTTCATTTGAACTGCGTTAAAATGTCCTCAAGTTTCGTCAGTACCGGCCGGCCAGGGGACAGCAGTCGTGGGTCCAGAGGCGAGGGGTCTGCATCCGGAGTGCCGGGACTGCCGGATTGTGGCACCTGGTTGCCGTGAAAATGGCATTTGACAGATGACCCAGGGAATGTGGAAATCACTATTTTATTGAAAATGTGGGTACCACAGCCTGAAGGGGGTTTGGCAAAGGAAATAAGGGTAAATAAGGATTCTCCTTCCAGCCCTCCACCAGGGGACAAAGTGGTCTGTTTTCCAGAGACAGGGGGCATGCGCTTCCTGTGGGGCTTAGAGCTGGGCCCAGGTTGAGGCGGAGCTTCCTGGTGTTTGGAAGCCACAGGGGGACGCCCTCAGCGAGCAGACATAGCATGGCCCATGCTGGAACGACGGCGGGGCATTATGTGGGTTATGGCCTCCGTCTGTATCTTCACTGCAGAAAACTGCTGGGCAAAGTCATCGACTGTGTCGCCGAATAGGCTGAGCTGGGAGACAGGGGCATTGAGAAAGCAGGCTTTGTCTACACTGCAAAAAATGATTTTCTTGACAAGTATTTTTGTCTTGTATTCCTGTCAAATTATCTAAACTTTCTTAAAACACGATTTATTTACTTGTCAAGCAAAATGGGATAAGATATTAAGTCTTGTTTTAAGATAAATCTGACTAAATTTAGTGAACTTTAGACTCAAAACAAGAAAAAAAATCTGCCAATGTGGTAAGCAAAATAAACTTAATTTAAAAGGAAAACAAGTTTATTTTGCTTATCCCATTGGCAGATTTTTTTTCTTGTTTTGAGTCTAAAGTTCACTAAATTTAGTTAGATTTATCTTAAAACAAGACTTAATATCTTATCCCATTTTGCTTGACAAGTAAATAAATCGTGTTTTAAGAAAGTTTAGATAATTTGACAGGAATACAAGACAAAAATACTTGTCTAGAAAATCATTTTTTGCAGTGTACATCCTGCATCTCGACCAGGTTCAGCCACAGGTGATGTTCCTGGACCACAAGGGTGGCCATTGCCTGCCCGAGTGTCTGCGCTGTGATCTTCATGGCCCAGAGGGCGAGGTCGGTCACAGAGCGCAGTTTCTGCAACACATCGGGGTCAGGATTACGCAAGTGCAAATCTTTAAGTGCCTTGGCCTGGTGAACTTGCAGGAGGGCCATGGCATGCAGGGCGGAGGCAGCTTGACCGGTGGTGCTGTAGGCTTTGGCGGTCAGTGACAATGTCATCCTACAAGCCTTGGAGGGGAGCACCGGGCAATCCCACCAGGTGGTGGCATTTTCTGTCCACCTGGGGGACCTCAGAGTACCAATGGGCCACACCGCTGTTGAGGGTAGTGAGAGTGGATGAGCGAGGAGGTCGGTTGTGGGCAGTGAAAGGTGCCCTCCATGACCTCGTCAGCTCATCATGCACCTCCAGAAAGAAAGGGACCATGGGGGGGTGGCTGCACCCAGACCCGAGGAACCAATCATCTAGCCTTGAGGGCTGCGGGGAGGACGGAGGGTTCCAGTCCAACCCCACGCTCACGACGTCCCGGGCAAGTATGTCGGCCATCTGGGTGTCAGCCTCAGACTGGGCATGCCGACCTGAAGTTGTCAGTCCAGTGGAGTCTACTGCATCAGACGCCAGGATGCTCTCCGATGCAGTGGCAAATTCATCATCCAGCTCAGCGGGTCCGAGGGAGTAAACAGACTGGCCGTGAGGTGAGCCAGGACGGAAGTCAACGAGCGTGCCGGGGGCCGAGTGGTTCGTGGGCATCTACCCGGCGAATTAGAGCCCACAGCCATCCCCAAATCGCCTCCATCGTCAGCCGGGTCGTCCTCAATCCAGTGGGAAGAAGGAGTGATGCGGGGGTACGGCTGGAGTGGGGTTCCTTTTTAGGAAGGAAAGCCGCAACTGCACGTTGCCATGGTTAGTTTCTCGCAGTGAGAACATGAACCATCCACAAATGCCGCCTCAGTGTGATCATGGCCCAGACACACTAGTCAGCGTCTATGACCATCAGGAGCGGAGAGACCGCATCCATTAACTACACAGGGACAGAAGGGCATCTTTAAAAAGACGGGTCCTGAAAAGGACGTGCAATGCCTGCTGTGTGTGCTCTTTTAGAGGAAGAAACTCTTTTAGGGAAATAGTCTCTTTTAGGGAAATAGTCTCTATTAGAAGCACCCAGGGGCAAAGCTGTACTGTCGTGCAGAGAAGGCGAAAGCTGCTGATATGCGCTGTAGATACAACAGCAAATGCTCTACAGAGGTGAGTGAAACAGAAGTGATCGCACAACTACTTGGCTCTGAAGAAGAAATCCTGTTATACCCGTATGTCCGGGGGAGGGACATGCAAATTCTGTCTGCCAAATTCTCATTGGCCTTTTCTCAAGTTCAGGGGTAACCGAGGCCTTCAAGAAAGTCCCCTAGTGTTGCTTCATTCAACACAACGTCGAGTGAGCGACAGACGGTGAAGCATTTGTTGATTCATAATGAATGAACAGAATATTCAATAATAGCCTAATATTAAACCACAAAATGTGTGCTTTCATACAGTTGATTAACATAAAACTATTTTTTTTGTTTCATCATTCCAGGGAATCATTGGAATCCGAGGTAGAATTGTTTAGATTAAGTATTTCTGAGGAATCATTCAAGCAACAATCATTCCATCCTGTTGCTGCTATTGATAAAGGCTATACCACAAGTTTCTATACACAACAAATGCTCAATGGTGTGGACTGGAAATAGCCTCGGTGAACAATATCTGTAGCCCAGACTATGTGACCATCATCACATGATGTCATCACATGACATATTTTCTATGATGTCAACATCATAGGACTTTGAGCGGGAAAAAAAGTCAGCTGTCAGTGTGGTCAGAGTGCTTTGCGCAACAGGCCACCATGTTTCTATGCCCCTGCATGTTACCAGTTGAGCCTTACTGATTGGTCGAAACAATCCTGTAACCCAGTCCTGTATATGTTCAACTAGCTTCATGGTACAGGCCCCCAGGACAGGATCCTGACTTGTTGGTCACAGCAATGGTTTAACATTTGTGCATGGTACAAATGTTTTTGTTTTGCTGTTTACATTTTTGAAATCCAATAATAGGCTGCTTAATTGCAGGTTCCTTTATCACAACTTACCCCATATAGTGTATCAAAATGCCCTGTCACATAAGATCAGTTTTTGTTCACTGAAGTTTATCTTTTTTTTCTGGGTAATAATGGTGGAAATGTTCCAAAGCTGTTGTGTAGCCAAGACACAAATTTACTTTAAATACAGAAATAAATAAATGTATTTTCAAAAATAAACCTGCCCTGTGAAATATAATATAAAGAATATAATATAATAAGTATACTGAAATATTGTTATCATAGTGGTGTTTACAGTCAGATCTAGTGTGAACACATATGCAGGAGCTGCAGTGGAGGCAGTACATACAGTTTCACAGCACGCAGGACTGAGCATGGCTGCAGGAGATGCCAGGAGTGACAGGAGTTGAGCACTGCGACACTGTTCTGCTGTCAGGTTCCTCCGGGGATACACCAGGTGCAGTGAGAGCAGAGCTTCTGTCACAGACTGACCAACAGTAAAGAGACACAGACATTCAAATGAAATGTAGCCCATTTGTGTTTCATGCCTTATATTAATTATTAAATAACAGGTTTGTATTCCTCTTTAAAGAACTAGTGTTCTCACATATTTTCAGTGTCCCCACATATTTTAACCAGTCAATTTCCATAACTTTTCTAAGACCTTTCCAGTCATTTGTGATTACTGGATAAGGGTTTGAAAAATAACTTTGAATAAGAGCATTTTTTTAATGAATCGTTAAGACCAATTTGTGAACCAGTTCATCCAATTAATTTAAAATTATCAACAGAAGAATAATTCTCTCTAACAAATCAGACATCACTATACTGTACAATTACTATACAAAAATTCTACACAACAATATCTAGTTGTGTAGATGAAACTTAATAACAAATGTTCTTATAAATCTTAATAAAGCTGTAGGAGTATGTGACATTTATATGTTATTTAAACAACATATGTAATCAAAATTTAGAGAATCGATATATCCTTCATGATGGTGGACTTTGATTATGTCACAGACTGGAGGAGCCAAAGCACCCAAAATGTACAGGTGACGCACCTTGGTGTGAGGACCAAACTCCTCTGAGAGTTTCTTCCAGGGATGATCATACTCTAAGAACATCTGTCCAAGTCGAGGGTATGCAGGATCACTGCACACACACACACACAAACACACACATGTTGGTGTGGCTATCCTTATGAGGACTCTCCATAGACATATGCTTTTTATACTATACAAGCTATAGTTTCATCCCCTAACCTTAACTCTACCCCTAAACCTAACCCTCACAAAAACATTTCTGCCTTTTTACATTTTCAAAAAAAACAAGCGATTTTTAAGCGATTTGGAATATGGGGACACTAGAAATGTCCTCATAAACCCCATTTATGGCATAATACCCTTGTAATTACCAGTTTGTAACCTAAAAAAATGAACAACCCAAACTCACCCACACACACATACACAATAAAATAAATTAAATAAATGAACAATTATTGTCTTAAATTCTGCTTCCTTTAATCCTAGGCTTCAGCTATTTGCCTTTATGGTTTTATGGATCATTGAATGGGAACAGCAGAATATATATATATACATTTTTCATGATTTTGCATGTATCCTCAGAATGTCCTGTTGTCTATGTTTGTCAAGTTTCGTAACATTTGGCCTATTTGTTTGGTTGATATTGGTCAATACATACAAAATGGATGACGCCTGACCAATTCGTTGGCTTATATCTTCACAAACCTTCGACGAATCAAAATATCCTTTAATACATTTTTGTCAGGAGGTTTCATAGCAGGCACACAGCAATTTTCGTGCAAATCAGACATGCGGCATAGGAGGAGTTCGAAAAAATACTTTTTTCGAATTATGCAAATTAGCATGAACATTTTCATGACAGAAAGGAAATCGGAGATATACGTTTTGTGTGTCTTGAGCTAAGGAACATAAGACACTTGAGTGTGTGACAAACGGTTTAGGATTTATGGGCCATAACGTAAACATGATCACTATAGCGCCACCTTGAGGCCGATCGGGCTGGAAAATATGCTGTAGTACTATGGGGACTACCTTCCCTGAAAGTTTCAGCTCTCTACGACTTAAGGTTTGGTCTGCACGATTAGCTTTAGGACAGAATAATACAAAATAATAATAATAAATATAGCTGCAAACAGCAGTTTTATGGGGTTCAAGCGGTTTAAGGCCTTTACACACATGCGTAAAAAGGTATTTGTTTTACTTAGCAAGCATGTAATCACCTAGATCATAGATGGAAAAGACAATTTACAGCAAATACAAGTAATTTACTATGGAAATATATGGTTTTTAAAGTTTTTTTAACAGTAATAGCGCCACCTATTGTCCAATTTCCAAAAAAGTGTATATGCTTCTTTAGAAATGTGTTGCATGTGCTCACCTACTTTCGTGAAGTTTTGACTTTTCCTTTAGGATTTAAAGGCTTTTGAGTATTTTTTTGCCACGCCCATTTTCTAAATGACCCTGTTATAGCTATCCAATGGGTAAAGTTTAATTTTTTTTTATAACTATTGACGTAGAGAGTCCAGAGAATTTTACTGCATAAGTTTTATTGAGTTTGAGCTAAAAACCTAGGACTAGTTCGCAAAAGTATATTTTTTCATAATCGTGAATTTTAATGAACGATTTGATTGACAGCAGTGCTACTTGAGGAAAAGAGTTTTGTGCCAATCGGACTCTGTTAACCTTGTTTAATAGGTGCTCAAACTTCATTGGCCGATGGCGGCCATGTTTTTTTAGATACGCCAATGTCCTCATAGACAGTCATGGCACCTTGGACTAAGACACTGCATGATTTCAACTCAATCAGACTAACGGTTGCGTAGTTACAGCCAATTTAAAGTTTTTTTGTGTTATAGGCCACCATGTGGTAACAACCTTTCTGGGCGACCAAACATTAACCTCTTACATAAGCATGCCAAGTTTGGTGAAGATATCTAATTTCCTTCAAGAGTTATAGCTCTTTATGTAAAATTGACCACTCACACATACCGTAGCCATCTCGAGTCAAAACATTTTTCGATAACTTTTGATAAAGAGACTCCATAGAATCGTTTGGCACTGCTTTGGTCCCGATCAGACGAAAAACCTAGGACTAGTTTGCAAAAGTAGGTTTTACGAAAAATACAAGATGGCAGAAAGTTTTTATAGATGGAAATCAAATCGGAGATATACATGTTGTTTGGATTGAGCCAAGGATTCCAATAATATAAAGCATCTGAGTTTCTGAGTAGCGAGCAATACTACTACCATCTGACCAAGTTTCAAGTCTCTAGGTCTTACGGTTTGCTCTGCCCGGTCAGTTTTATGGCAGAATAATAATAATAAAAATCTTAGCAAAAACAATAGGTTTCTAGCAATTTTCTTTGAACCCTAAAAATCCTAGCAAAAACAATAGGTTTCTAACACTTCGTGCTTGAACCCCTAATAATAATAAAAAATGTTAGCAAAAACAATAGGGTTTCAGCCCTTCAGGCTTGAACCCCTAATCATTGGTCCTTTGTACATTGTAACTGAAGAGATTACTTTGCATTTTATTGTCATTTGTTTCATTTAATATTTAGTCCTTTCAGATGGAAAACATTTATACATACAAATGATAAGATCCAAAGAGCATTTGAGCGGCGGTGAAACACTTATGATGTGTTACATTCATATGGGCAGACAGAGAAGTACGTTTGAAGCAGAAGAAATTGCACCTTGTTTAAATTGTCAGCTTTACTCTAAGTTAAAATGCATTTTCTAGCCATTTTACATGCACATGATACCAGGCAGGATCATATTTTTTTTTATCAAGAAAATTCATGCTAGATCATAATTTATGTTTTCAAGTAAGACCTTTGATATTAGGGCACAAATTGTATTCTTGATAATAATTTTTTAATTGTTTTCCTGTAAAAATATCTAAAATTCCTTAAAACAAGATCATTTTGATTTATTTTGTTTTAGAAACAACACTGCGTAAGATATTTAGGATCCCCTTCTGTCACTCACTCGACATTGTGTCGATGTAGTGACACTAGGGGTCTTGAGAAAGAGCCACGATTACCTCTTATTTTTGAGAAAAGGCCAATGAGAAACGGCAAACAGAATTTGCATGCCCCTCCCCCGGACAAAGGAGTATAAAAGGAGGGAAGGTCTGTTCAAACAGATTTTTCCTTCGGAGCCGAGCGGTTGTGTTTCAGTGAGCTGAGTAAAACCCACTGCTGTTCCACTCACCTCTAAAGAGCATACGCTGTTGGAAATAGGGCGCATTTCAGCGGCTTTTCTCTTCTTCTGCACGCCAGTGCAGTCTACGCCCCTGTGCATTTCGACAGCCCTCTAAAATTGTATATATAAATATTTCTCTAAAAGAGTTAACACGTTGACGCTGAACGTCTTTTTAAAGACGCAACTTTTTTAAAATGCCCTTCCGTCTTTGTATCATTCCTGGATGCGGTCATTACCGCTTCTGACGGCCACGGGCGCTGCCTCTTGTGTCTGGGCAGAGATCACACAGAGGCAGTGTTTGTGGACGGCTCATGTTCTCACTGCGAGAACATGACCATGACAACGTTGCTTTTCTGGGAAAGCCCCTCTAGCCCCCGTGGCGCCCCTTCTACCCATGGGTATAGGGCCAGTGCGGCTGGCGCTGGAGGTTATTTTGGGAATTTAGCGGGTGCGGTTTCGGCAGGTAAATCCCCACGGACCACCCGTTCCCCAGCATGCTCGTTTGCCCCCGTCCGGTTCCGAGATGAGACCGGCTCACCTTACGGCCTGATATCTCTTTCGGAGCCCCCAAGTTGGATGAGAGTTTCACCGCTGCATCGGAGATTGTCTTGGTGGACTCCAACACTTAGGACTTGACTGAGATAGCGCCTTCGGGTGTTCAGGCCCAGTCTGAGGCCGACGCTGAGCTGTCTGCTATGCTTACCTTACGTGAGTGATGGCCTGACTGGAACCCTCCATCCTTCCCTCAGCCTTCATGGCTAGACGACTGGTTCCTGGATTTGGGGCGTCAGTTCCTTTCTTCGTGGAGGTGCATGAAGATCTGATGAAGTCATGGAGGGCACATTTCACGGCTCGAAACCGACTTCCTCGCTCGTCCGCTCTCACTACCCTTGATGGCGGTGTGGTCCATGGGTACACAGAACTCCACCAGGTGGATAAGGTAGTTATGGTGCACATACGCCACTGGACAGGCCGCCTCCGCCCTGCATGCCATGGTCCCCCTGCAAGTCCACCAGGCCAAGGCACCAAAAGATCTGCCCCTGGGTAGTCGTGATCCTGATGTGCTGCAGGAACTGCGCTCGGCGACCGACCTTGCCCTCCGGGTCACGAAGGTCACAGCACGTGCACTCAGACAAGTGATGGCCACCCTCGTGGTCCAGGAACGCCACCTGTGGATGAATTTGGTCAAGTTGAGGGACTTCGACAAGACTCGCTTTCTCGATGCCCCCATCTCCCAGATCGGCCTATTCAGTGACACCATTGAGGACTTAACCCAGCAGTTCTCGGCAGTGAAGAAACAGACGGAGGCCATTCAACACTTCTTGCCCCGCCGTGGCTCAAGATCCCATGTTCCGTTTGCTTGCCGAGGGCGTCCCCCTGTGGCAGTGAAACCCCAGGCAGCTCCACCCCAGTCCCCGCAGGAAGCGGTTGCCCCCTGTCTCACAAACCACCTCCCAGACCCAGAAGGCTCCCAAGCACTCTGGAGACAGGCAACCCAGGGAGAGAGAAGTCTGCCACGGAGCTGTTATCCAGACCACTCCATCCCCCTGAGAATTTTTTGTTTGCTGCACCCCCCCAACGGGCTGCAATACCCACGTTGTCACAAAGGAAGCAGTTTCCTCACTCCCTGGGTCAATTAGCCAGTGCCCACAACCGGCGTTTTCACGGCGATCAGACACCGAGCACTTGCAGTCAGGCTCCCGTGAACGCAAACCTTCCGCCTTCACATGCCCAACTGCACCACACTCGTACTTCAGGCCGGCAGGTGGTGACGAGTCTAGAGGTCATCTCTACAGAACCTCCTCCTCAGTCGCCTACCCACCCCAGGCTGTGTACGCGGAGCAAGGTAAGTGCTTCCAGATTCTCCTCAGCACGACCACCTAGGGATGTAGCAACGCTCCCCGACGTGACATCGCCTGCTCCCCCCCACCTGCCCTTGGTGTCCCTAGCCCGGAGCTTGGACGCATGGCTTTCGTATTCCAACTGTCGCGGTGGCTAGCCAGGACCATCCGACTCGGCTACACAATTAAGTTCGCCAGGCACTCGCCACGCTTCAGTAGCGTCCTCACTGCAGGGCGAAAATGCCTCCTCCCTGCATGCGGAGATCACAACCCTTCTGCGCAAGGACGCAATAGAGCCTGTCCCTCAAGCCAAGATGGAGAAGGGATTCTACAGTCCTTACTTCACCATACCCAAGAAAGGCAGTGGGTTACGGCCAATCTTGGACCTGCGAGTTCTGAACCGGGCCTTACACAAGCTCCCGTTCAAGATGCTGATGCAGAAACGTATTCTGACATGCGTCCAGCATCAAGATTGGTTTGTGGCAGTAGACATGAAGGACACATATTTTCACGTCTCAATATTACCCCGTCACAGACCCTTTCTACGGTTCACTTTCGACGGCCAGGCATATCAGAACAAGGTCAACCCTTCGGTCTTTCCCTGTCCCCTCGCGTCTTCACGAAATCCGAAGAGGCAGCACTTGCCCAAGGGAAGTGGGCATTCGCTTACTCAACTACCTCGACGACTGGCTAATCTTAGCACATTCTCGACAGTTGCTCTGTGCACACAGGGACCTGGTGCTCATGCACCTCAGCCATTTAGGGCTTTGGGGCAATTGGGAAAAGAGCAAGCTCTTCCAGGTTCAGAGCATCTCTTTTCTTGGCATGGAGTTTGACTCAGTCTCAATGACAGCGCGCCTCACAAGCGAGTACGTTGGTGGAGTACGTTCAGACCAGGAACAGCGGTTCCACTGAAACAATTTCAGAGGCTCCTGGGTCATATGGCATCCTCAGCAACGGTCGTGCCGCTCGGGTTGAGGCATATGAGACCACTTCAGCACTGGCTTCAGACTCGAGTCCTGAGATGGCATGGTGCCACGGCACATACTGTGTGACCCTCACCCCTTCCTGCCGTCACTCATTCTGCCCTTGGACAAGAGTCCCCCTACAGCAGGTGTTCAGACATGTCATAGTTATTACGGATGCCTCCCAGTTGGGCTGGTGCGTCGTGTGCAATGGGAACACAGCCGCTTGCTTCTGGATGGGGCCCAAGCTGGGTTGGCACATCAATTGTCTAGAGTTGCTGGCTGTAATTCTTGCACTGCACAGATTTCCGCCATTGATCCGCGGTAAGCACATGTTGATTCTCTCAGACAACACAGCGACAGAAGTGTATATAAATCACCAGGGTGGTGTTCCCTCTAGTCGCATGTTGCAACTCGCCCACCATCTCCTCCTTTGGAGTCAGCAGCGGCTAAGGTCGTTGCATGCCACTCATATCCCGGAAAACCTAAACACCACAGCGTACGCGCTGTCAAGACAAGTAATGCTCAGCAGAGAATAAAGACTAATAAACTAATGAAGGCAAATTCTGTACGCCAATTCTCATTGGCATTTTCTCACAGATAAGAGGTAACCGAGGCTCTCAAGAGAGACCCCTAGTGTCTCTACATCGACACAACGTCTCGTTCCCTCCATTAGGGAACGGAGGTTACGACAGTAATAGAGACGTTTTCCAGAAAATGCATTTTTAACATGTGTATTTTGTCTTACCATACTGGCAGAATTTCTGTAGTCAAAACAAGTGAAAAAATCTACCAGTTCTGAAGAATTAATTAAAGTATTTAGAATACATTACTGACCTTGAGTAATCTAACAAAATACATTACAAAGTACATTTTGTATTGCATGTATTCTGTAATCTGTAGTGGAATACATTTCAAAAGTAACCCTCCCAACCCTGTATATACAGGTGCTGGTCATATAATTAGAATATCATCAAAAAGTTTATTTATTTCAGTAATTCCATTCAAAAAGTGAAACTTGGATAATGTATACATTCATTCCACACAGACTGATATATTTCGAGTGTTCATTCCTTTTAATTTTGATGATTATAACTGACAACTAATAAAAAACCCCAAAATCAGTATCTCAGAAAATTAGAGTATTGTGAAAAGGTTCAATATTGAAGACACCGGGTGCTACACTGTAATCAGCTAATTAACTCAAAACACCTGCAAAGGCCTTTAAATGGTCTCTCAGTCTAGTTCTGTAGGTTACACAATCATGGGGAATACTGCTGACTTGACAGCTGTCCAAAAGACGACCATTGACACCTTGCACAAGGAGGGCAAGACACAAAAGGTCATTGCTAAAGAGGCTGGCTGTTCACAGAGCTCTGTGTCCAAGCACATTAATAGAGAGGCGAAGGGAAGGAAAAGATGTGGTAGGAAAAAAGTGTACAAGCAATAGGGATAACCGCACCCTGGAGAGGATTGTGAAACAAAACCCATTCAAAAATGTGGGGGAGATTCACAAAGAGTGGACTGCAGCTGGAGTCAGTGCTTCAAGAACCACCATGCACAGGCGTATGCAAGACATGGGTTTCAGCTGTCGCATTCCTTGTGTCAAGCCACTCTTGAACAAGACACAGTGTCAGAAGCGTCTCGCCTGGGCTAAAGACAAAAAGGACTGGACTGCTGCTGAGTGGTCCAAAGTTATGTTCTCTGATGAAAGTAAATTTTGCATTTCCTTTGGAAATCAAGGTCCCAGAGTCTGGAGGAAGAGAGGAGAGGCACAGAATCCACGTTGCTTGAAGTCCAGTGTAAAGTTTCCACAGTCAGTGATGGTTTGGGGTGCCATGTCATCTGCTGGTGTTGGTCCACTGTGTTTTCTGAGGTCCAAGGTCAACGCAGCCGTCTACCAGGAAGTTTTAGAGCACTTCATGCTTCCTGCTGATGACCAACTTTATGGAGATGCAGATTTCATTTTCCAACAGGACTTGGCACCTGCACACAGTGCCAAAGCTACCAGTACCTGGTTTAAGGAACATGGTATCCCTGTTCTTAATTGGCCAGCAAGCCTGACATTAACCCTATAGAAAATCGATGGGGTATTGTGAAGAGGAAGATGCGATACGCCAGACCCAACAATGCAGAAGAGCTGAAGGCCACTATCAGAGCAACCTGGGCTCTCATAACACCCGAGCAGTGCCACAGATTGATCAACTCCATGCCACGCCGCATTGTTCTAATTTTCGGAGATACTGAATTTGGGATTTGCATTAGTTGTCAGTATTAATCATCACAATTAAATGAAATAAACATTTGAAATATATCAGTCTGTGTGTAATGAATGAATATAATATCCAAGTTTCACTTTTTGAATGGAATTACTGAAATAAATCAACTTTTTTATGATATTCTAATTATATGACCAGCACCTGTGTGTGTGTGCATATATATATATATATATATATATATATATATATATATATATATATATATATATACTGTATATGTACAGATTTTTTCTGCAAGGAACAGTCTGTCAAAATGTCTCATCTGTTTGTATTAAAATATAAATTTTGATCCTTGCTATCTATTGTATAAATATTTTTAGAAGATTACGAGTAAATGTGTGACATTTGTAATTGTCATTGTGAAATTTTGTTTTTCAAAATGTCATCACATTACCTGTTTCCTTTGGACAGTTCATATGCACAGTTATACATTCCCACAATAGCTTTCTTGTCGTCAATACGAGACAACATGTATATGACTGAGGCGTAAGTGATGATAAGATCCAGGTAGTTCTTGGTGAGGTCAAAATTCACAGCCTGAAAGAAATCATGTACACAGATGAACAAACATAGAAAACTCTTCTGCCTTCTTTTTAATTCCAATCTTGTCTTCAAGTGTAATACTTACAATGTTAAAGAAGCACTGGCATGCGTCTATTGTGTTGAGCAACTCATAAACATGATCCTGAAAACAAAAAAATTGTATAATGATAAAAATGTTTTATACCATTATTTCCCAATCTATTTTTTATATCCTATTTTTTAATTTTGTCACCCTGATCTTGTTCCAAACCTGTATGACTTTCTTTCTTCTGTGAAAGGAGATGTTTGGTAAAATGGCAGCTTCAGTCACAATTCACTTTCATTGTATGAAAAAAGACATGGTGAAAGTAAATGGTGAACGAGTCTAACATGCTGCCCAAGATCTCCTTTTGTGTTCCACAGAAGAAAGAATGGATCTGTAAAAAATATAAATGGATGGTTCACATATAATGAAAATTATGTCATCATTTACTCAACTTCATGTTTTTTTATTATTATTATTATTATTATTATTACTGCAGTTTAAAATACATAGAGTGATAAAATGCAAAACCTTGTATTTGAGGTTATAGCTCTAGTAATATATATATATATATATATATATATATATATATATATATATATATATATATATATATATATATTTCATCTAAAGATTATCCCATATGCAGAACCACCCTGCACAGGGGTATTTGGTGGTACTGTGAAAGTGACAATTGTCCTCAGCCTCTCTCTAAAGGAAGTATAAAGGTGCAGATGTGGTGAATTTTGGTTAGTCTGAGAAGGTTTTCATACTGGGCATGTTTTTTGCTGTCCGAATCAGAGTACAGTTGTTCCTGCCGGTGTGAAAGTTCCCTAAGATGTGAATCAGTTCATTAAGACTAAGTTCCAGGAATTTTCACAGGTGCATTATGACATCAGTTCAATATAGCTCATATTCGTGATCTACTCATACTAGTCCAAGACAATATAAAGAGGAGACAGACCATTTGTTGAGAAATAAATGGGAGAAATCTAAATGCTTAATTTGGCACTGTAGGACAGGAAGTTCAATAGAGCCAATCACATTTTAGGCATTACGACAATCCTTACTCCCAACTTGTTTGAAAAAACAAACAAACAAAAACGCTAGGATACCTCGGATGGTTTGATCGTCTCTCAGCCTGGACAAGCTGGCATGCCTCTTTTTAGCTGGTCACTGAGCCTAACCAGCTGACAAGTACTAAAAACCCCTTTAAAAACAGCTGAGACCAGCAAACCAGCATTCTAGCTATTTAAATTTTTTATTTTTTTTTTTAAGCATGAAATATATTCACATTAGCTGGATCAACGTGAAACAGGCAAATAAAATGCATTATTTATTATACCATTGTTGTCAGACTTTATTGGTAACCCATGTTTCTGAAACATAACTTGACCAACAGCTTTGAAGATATCCTTTATCCATTCAAGGGTTCCTGTAGAACACTGGTAGAGCATGGCGCTAGCGATGCAAGGAACATCGGTTTGATTACCAAGGATTACACAAACTGATAAAATGTATACATTGAATGCACTTTAAGTCGCTTTGGATAAAAGCATTTGCCATATACATTACGCAAGTAAATGGGAGCTGTATGAGAAAATAGTTGCCCAGGGGCCTTACTGAGTTGGCAACCAATTTAACTGATTTGCTTTGAAAAGGACAATTGGTGACAGTAGTTCAAATTCTCACCCTGAACTCCATGACATCAATGAAGGACTCATAGTAACTGTGGAGACCATCCACAACAGCAGATTTCTGCTTCTGAATGCCACTCAGATGTTGCTGCAGAAATATTTTGTGATGCAATAAGTCAAATAATTATTCAGCATTTGAGAAACAACACTAGCCCAATTTCAAATCCATAAATAATGAATATTTTAAATACTCACACTGCTTCCCCTGAAGTCGATGTTGGGAAATTTTCTGTTTATGTATTTTATGGCAGACTCCATGCTTTTGTCAGTAAGGTAGAATGGTCTTCGTTTTGAATCTGTACAAATCTGAAATAAGACACAAGACTGCAAAATCACATAATAAGTGTAGGGCAATACAGCTAGACCCATTAGAGAGAAAAGTATGACTAATGAATACCAGGAGTCAAAATTGAGTTTCAATCATTTGAGGGAGAGTTTACCGAAGACAAAGTTCACCACATTTCCAAAGGCAGAAGACAGAAACTGAAAATGAGCTGAGGCTCTAACCTCAAACTAACTTAGATTACCGAAACAACAGAAATTAAAGGCATGTGCAAACAAATTGACCTCATCTTTACAGCTTCTGATAGGTTAACAATACAGATATTTATGGAAACTATCCAAACCTGGTGAACTTTACATAAAAGCTGTTATTTAGAGACATAACGTTGATTATTCTGAATCACTAAGTCTCAAATGGTCAGCAGATAGGGGTGAAGGGTAAATAATAAATTCAGAGTGCTCTTCATTTCTGAGATACACTTGGAGCTCAGTATTTCTGGCTAAGTCACATGACTTTCAAAACTCCAAATAAAGCCACAGTAAAGATAGTTTGAAATTCAGATTTGTGACATCACCCTGTGCTCCACAATCGGTTGATAAACATTGTGACTCTTTATTTTAGAGTATAATGCAAATATCTCCATATGTTGATCACCTAGCAGAATGAAACCACTCTCATCTTGACCAGTCTGATTTGTGAACTGTTTTGTCTTTTGATTTGTGACAAAAGACAAAACTGGATTTGTGAAAACTTTCACAGATTTATTTTACTCTGTTTGATGGCTTCATACATATTGGCAGGTTGAAAGATCCATGCCATAAAAGTAGTGCAACCAGCCACACATAGCAGGCTCAATTAGACCTTCATGATCTGTGAAATGTTTCACAGTTCAGGTAATAGCTATTAATCCTTGTTTAAATCCCTGTCAATAAGCTTCCAGAAAAAAAAAAAAATCAGTGTGACTTTTAGGAAGCCATATTCATGAGGAACACTACCTATAACAATGACAAAACTGGATTTGTGAAAACGTTCACAATTTGATTTTTACTCATTTTTATGGCTATCACTGTACCATTTTTGTAATTTAACTCTTGTTTGAGTTCTTGAATCAGTTTGAACAGTTTAACTGAACAATCAAATAAGGGTTAAATGACAAAAACTGTACTGTAAAATAATTCACAGATTAGGATGGTCTATTTAAGTGTGACCCAGCTTGGTGGTCATTTTGTAGAATTATAAGACATTTATTTTTATATTTATGGCTTAGTTTATTCATATTTCACAATGCAAATAAGTATGATACCATGAGTAAATGAGAAAAATACATTTTTGAAAGTTTTCACAAATTCAGTTTTGTCTGAAACTAGGGTTCCCCTTCTGTCGCTCTCTCCACGTTGTGTCAGAGAAGCGACACTAGGGGTCTCTCTTGAGCGCCGATATTCACCTCTGAACTATGAAAAAAGGCCAATGAGAGTTGGCACCCAGTATTTGCATGTCCCGCCCCCGGACATACGGGTATTTAAGCGGCGCAAATACGGGAGTTCATTCAGAACATTTCTTCGGAGCCGATGGTCGTGCATGCAGTCTGCTGCGAGTTACACACCCAATTCCTGTTTAATCCTCTGACGCTCTGCATGTTGTTGGACCTGACGGCGCATAACAGTGGCTTTCTCATTCGTGCATGGCTGTGCCCCTGGGCCTCTTGCCCCTGGGCTCTTCGACAGCGCAGACAACTCGAAAGAGTTATTCTAAAAGAGTGAATTTCGCTCTAAAAGAGCAAAACACAGCGGCGTTGAACGTCCTTCTCAGGACGCGTCTTTTTAAAGACGATTTTCCGCCTCTGTGTAGTTTCTGTATGCGTTGATTCTCCCCACCTCTGATGGCCATAAAAGCTGCCTTGCATTCCTGGGTTGCGATCACAGGCAGGCAGCGTTTTTATGAATGGTCTATGTTTTCAGTACGAGAACATAGCCATGACAGCATTGTGGTCGTAGGCTTTTTCTTGTAGTGAGAAAAAGCCGCTTCAGCCCGCCTCCTTTCTACGGGATTGAGGCAGGCGCATGGCGATGAAAACGATCTGGGGACAGTGACGGGCTCCGTTTCGCCGGGTGAACCCCCTCGAAACCCCCCGCCTCCCCGGCACGCTTGCTTGTTTCCGTCCAAGCTCGGGATGAGCATTCTCTCCAATGGGTTATGTTTTCAGTGTGAGAACATAACAGCGGCAGCGTTGCGATCTCTGCTTTCTCTTGTAGTGAGAAAGAGCCATTTCAGCCGCCCCCCACGCCCTTCCTACGGGATTGAGGCAGGCGCTGCGGGCGATGGAGAACGATCTGGGGAGAATAACGGGATGCTTTCGCCGGGTAAATCCCCTCGAAAACCTCCCGCCTCCCCGGCACGCTTGCCTGCTTCCCCCAAGCTCGGGATTAGTGCGGTCCACTTAACAGCCTACCGTCCGGTCCCTCGAGCTCCCCGGCATTGGATGATGACATCACCGCTGCATCGGAGAGTGTAACAGCGGCGTCGGATGCGGATAACTCGCCTGGGCCGCCACCTTCGGGTCTCCGCCCAGTCTGAGCCTGACGCAAGAAGGTCCGCTATGCTTCCCCGGGCTTAATTGGTTCCGCGGGCATGTGCGCCGCTCACAGCCGCACCCCCCCCCAGATTCCTTGCCGGACTTGCATGACGAGCTGAGCAAGCCCAGCTTCCTCGCTCCTCCGCTCTCGCTACCCTCGGTGGTAGAACGCTCCCAGACCGCTCCCCCCTGCACGCCATGGCCCCCTCCTGCAAGTCCACCGGGCCAGGGCACTTCAAAATCTGCACTTGGGTGGTCCTGTTATTGACGTGCTGCAGGAACTGCACTCAAACAGGCGATGGCCACTCCGTGGTCCAGAAACGCAATGATGGACAGGCAGTACGGGAGGCAGACAAAGCACGCTTTCTCAAACGCCCCCATCTCCCAGCTCCGTCCATTCGGCGACACCACTTGACGACTTCGCCCAGCAGTCCTCAGTGGTGAAGAAACAGACGAAGGCTATTTTCAAGCAAAAAAAAAAAAAGCATCCTGCCCTGCCGCAAACCTGCCGCCACAGGCCATGCCCTGTCTGCTCGCCGAGGGCGTCCTCCTGCAGCTTTCAAGAAAGAAAGAAAGTGGTGCTCCGCCTCAACTAACAAGTGAGTGGGCCCAGCTCTCAGCCCCAGCGTTGAGCTCCCTGCAGAAGTTGGACGCCCATCGTCTCACGGATCCCCTTGAGGACCCAGAAGGCTCCCAGGCGCTCCTGAGATGACAGACCCAGAGACCGAGACGTTAGCTCCGGAGCTGGTAAGACCACTCCATTCCCCGGTGGAGGGCCGGGAGGAGAATTTTTGGTTAAATTCTTTACACTCTATAGAGCTATTTCCTTGTTGTCTCTGGGGTCACCTGGCCCGCAAATGCCGTTCTCACGGCACTCTGCTTTCAGGCCTCAACGGTCCCGGCTTCCCAGACGCGGTATCCCCGCCCTCAGCCCTACGACTGTTCCCTGGCCGGCCAGTTCAGACGAGTTCAGAGGACGCCAGCATCAGACCTCCTCCTCAGTCACGAACCCGCCCCCTGCCGGGTGCGCGGAGCAAGGTAAGTGCTTTGAGTTTATTCTCAGCACCAGAGCCTCGGGACGCCATGTTGCCTCCCGACGCCGCGTTACCTGTTCCGCACCGCTGCGAAGCCCCGCCGAGTACGTCCAAAAAACTCGTCCCCTTAGTGCCCCTAGCACGGAGCTTAGAGGCGTGGCCTTCACTGCCCAACCCGTCACGCTGGCTGCACCGGACCATTCGACTCGGTTACGCAATTCAGTTTGCCAGGTCTCCGCCCCCCTTCGTGGGCATAAATTTTTCCGCAGTACACGGCCAACATGCCCATTTCCTGCGCGAAGAAATTGCCTCCCTTCTATTAAAGGACACGATAGAGCCTGTCCCTCCAACCGAAACGAAGAAGGGTGTCTACAGCCCTTACTTCGTTGTACCCAAGAAAGGCGGCGGCTTACGACCGATCTTGGACCTGTGAGTTTTTAACCTCCACGTCTGGCCCTTGGACGGGATGCGGAAGATCTAGCCGGCCTACCATCGACCGTCATAGATACAATCAATCAAGTCAGAGCCCCCTCTACCAGGCATCTTTACGCTCTGAAGCGGCATCTGTTCGCGGACTGGTGTTCTTCCCGAGCCGAAGACCCGCAGAAGTGCGCAGTTAGGTCAGTGCTCGTGTTTCTTCAGGAGAGGCTGGAGAGGAGGCTGTCCCCCTCCACCCTCAAGGTGTATGTCGCCGCTATCGCGGCCCACCACGACATGGTAGACGGCAAGTCTCTTGGTAAGCACGACTTAATCGTCAGGTTCCTAAAAGGTGCCCGGAGGATAACTCCCTCCCGGCCTAACCTGTTCCCCTCCTGGGATCTCTCGGTCATCCTTACGGGACTCCAGAGACCCCCCTGAGCCGCTTGACTCAGTTGGACTCAGGGCCCTCTCTAAAGCAAGACTGCCCTGCTGATCGCGCTCGCTTCCATCAAGAGGGTTGGGGACCTGCATGCGTTCTCTGTTAGCGACGCTTGCCTGGAGTTCGGTCCGGCAGACACTTTCGTGATCCTAAGACCGCGACCGGGCTATGTGCCCAAGGTTCCTACCACACCCTTCAGGAATCAGGTGGTGAACCTGCAAGCGCTGCCCTGGAGGAGGCAGATCCAGCCCTTTCACTGCTGTGTCCAGTACGTGCTTTACGGATTTATCTGGACCGCACACAGAGCACCAGACGCTGTGAGCAGCTCTTCGTCTGCTTTGGGGGACAGCAGAAAGGGAATGCTGTCTCCAAGCAGAGACTCGCCCACTGGGTTGTCGACGTCATTTCCCTGGCTTATCACACCCAGGCCGTGCCCCCCCCCTTGCGGGTCCAAGTCCACTCCACCGGGAGTGTAGCGTCCTCATGGGCACTGGCTAGGGGCACTGCCCTAGCAGACATTTGTAGAGCAGCGGGCTGGGCAACACCTAACACTTTCGCGAGATTCTACAATCTCCGAGTTGAGTCAGTATCATCCCGTGTTTTCTCAGGTACCGAGCCCGTAGAACTCGGTAGCACGCCCACGATCTGACCGGGTGAATCGCTTGCACCTAGCGCCTTTCCCCCTAACCAGGGGAAACAGTGCGCCTTCATTCCCAGGAGATCCCAGGCGTGGGACACTGGTTGATTCCTCCCTAGCCCTCGTGGGTCGCAGTTCAGCGGAGGAACTCGCCGACCCAAGCCACTGCGGGTACCGCAAGCTACCTGTAGTGGTATAGGTGCTCCACAGGTAAGGCCTCCTTCGGACTCCCCCTGTGTGTAACACCACGGTTCTGTCCCCTCTGGCGAGCGGACTCCCGTGTTTCCCTTAGGCAGTCACGGCTGCCTCGGTTGCCGTGCTGTATGTTCCCCCCTCTATGAGGCTGGATCCACCACCACACCAACTTTTCCACATAGGCCCTAAGTCAGGCCTCTGATGGTTTTGCCACTTAAACTTGCCTCCCCTCTCGGGTAGGCGTGGCCTCCGCAGGGTCTTCTCCACCCTGAATAAGGACTAAGACCCCCTTCCCTCAATGCGTGTAAGGGCCCCGGCCTTAGTTGCTCTATGCGGGAAACATAGAGAGAAAAGAGGCCCGGCCAGGCTTGGACCGTTCCCAGGTTGGCGGCCAGCACCTTGTTCCCACCTCTAGGGTAACGATAAGAAATCCTGATGGCTTAAATGGGGCATTGGGGAAGGGTACGTGCAGCCTGATACAGTCCTGCACGTAAGAATACCTGCTCGCTCCTGTATCAGCAGTTCACGTACACGGCTCAGCGCATGGCACTTTTATAAGTGGACCCCTAGTGTCGCTTCTCTGACACAACGTGGAGAGAGTGACAGAAGGGGAACATCTAGGTTATGTATGTAACCTCCGTTCCCCGATGGAGGGAACGAGACTTTGTGTCTCCCCTGCCACGTCGCTGAGCCGAGCCACTGTTGTGGCCGGACCATTTCCGGCTCCTCAGAAAAATCCTGAATGAACTCCCATATTTGCGCCGCTTAAATACCCGTATGTCCGGGGGCGGGACATGCAAATACTGGGTGCCAACTCTCATTGGCCTTTTTTCATAGTTCAGAGGTGAATATCGGCGCTCAAGAGAGACCCCTAGTGTCGCTTCTCTGACACAATGTCTCATTCCCTCCATCGGGGAACGAAGGTTACATACGTAACCTAGACGTTTTTCTCTGCTTATGAGCTGTTGACTCAGAAACCTAAATGAGGGTCGACATATATTTATTGAGAGCTTCATCAAGGGTTAAGAAACAAAAACTTCACTGTGAATCAATTAATCTAGTGATCAGAAGTTATCATAAATGGTTCTATGTGCAATCTGCCTTTATACTGCTTGATCTAAAATTATGATTTTGACCTCATTGGATGAGCCGGTTATGCTTGCTAAGATGCTAATTCTGCTGCTTAAGTGCTCAGCCTGGTAATTGCTGCTTGCAGCTTTATTTACTTTTATGTCTCATATACTTAATATTTCATAATGCCAATATGTATGAAGCCATCAAAATTAGTAAAATCAATCTGTAAAAGTTTTCACAAATCTAGTTTCTTCTGAAACTTGTGATTTTATCTAATGGTTTTGACTGTTATCAATTGAGCTTATATGATGTTATTAAACAAGGTGTGACAGGGAGGAGTGCGAGGCCGGGTAGTGATTCTACACACCCAGCCTCTTATCAGGCTAATCAAGCATCCGAGAGTGATAAAGACCAACTGCTTCTCCTGCATTCCCACAATCATAACAAACAGAGAGAGTGCGTTTACAGGCAGCTGTCCATCATATGTGTGTGTTTGTGTCTTTTGGTGTATGTTCTTAATTAAATATCATTTATATTGTCAAGTCGGTTCTCGCCTCCTCCTTTCCATAAATCCTGTTACACAAGGCAAAGGGGATAAAGCAGTAAATCTCAAATCAAATGCAAATTGTGGAAGTTTTCACAAATCAGGCTCTATCTAAAACAAGTTCATTTTCATGAAACCAGAATGCATATTTAATAGGAATTGCTTATTTTCACCTTATTGACTCGTGGACATAACAAGGGATGACAGACAAAAAACTGCTGTGAAAAAATTCACAAATTTCACTGGTCAAGATGAGAGTGGTTTCTGACACATGGTGAACCCCAGATTCGAACCAAGGTCTCTGTTGTCAATGGATAGGCAAATTAACCACTAAACCACCAATAAATTAAGTCTTTGTTTGGACTAGAGTTGCAGAGATTCCTCTAAAACGAGACATGGGATACAAAAAACAGCACACAAAAACGTTTTTACTTGAAAAAGAAGTCTTCCAGACACAAAAGTCAGCTTCAAAAGTTCATTAAATAAAACAGTCAAAAAAGCAGAAAAACCAGTTGCAAAATGAGCTACTTAGCAGTCGCGAGGGGAAACTTAAAACAGGATAATCTCTAAATCAACCAAGACTGAGTAATGACTGAACAAATGACAGGCTTTAAATAAGGGAAGCAAAACAATTAACCAATCAATCACAGACCAAAGGAAAAACACAAGGTGAGTAATGACGCCATCTAGTGGCCAGCACTTAGGGAAACATAACACACATTACAGGTTTCAGTCTTCTAGGTGTTCAACTTATGGAGATATTTGCATTATAAAATAAAGAGTCACAATGTTAAAACAACCGATTATGGAGTGGAGGATGATGTCACTTGAATTCACAAATCTCAACTGAACTTCGGCTGACGTTTAAATATGTGCTTCTTGTGCCTTTCAATAAAAGTATATTCTTGAGAAGAGAAGCGATGTGGGCTCAAGCCGGCGGTAATCACCCTAATATTCTCCTTACTCTGTATCCTATCCTTGCTAGATAGGGAGGAGAGGGGATCGGCGTCAACTTCCACAAAAGCAATTGATCTCAATGAGCGACGTGTGCCTGGCAGGGATAATCATCAGCATTACACGCCCCCTCCTCACCACAATCTCCACCAAATGAGACGCTGAACCGGTGACAAATCCTCCTCAAATCTCCATAGTCCCCCTATTCGGATGGGTTTTTTAAAAATGTTTTTTACCTACTATAAAACGCAATGTACAAATAACCCATGGTAATATTAATCCCACGTGAATTGACATGTTGGTAAAAAAGCCTGTAAATCTGCACTTTCCAGCCCTTGAGCCCTTTAAATATTGTTTCATAAATTCTCTGAGTGTCTGAAGTAGATGTTGTCAAGAGAAGACACCAGAAAATGTAAGATGTGCGTCACAACGTCAGATAACGCTGGCTGTTTCATTTGGACTGATGCATGTTCTTCTCAAGCATTTTATGCTGTCAAGTTTTTATTTACCCATGTAAGAAAAAAAGAAAGAAACAAGTGTGTTTTCTTTAGGTTAGGAAAATTAGAAGGAACACTGAGTGTGGGAAATTGTGTTGAGCTCTGTGTTTCTGAACATATATTCCAGAGGGACAAATAAAATTACACAATGTGAAGACATTGTCCATGTTTTTAATTCAAGAGTGTAATATAAGATTGTAGTCCTGTTGTATTTAGACAGACATTAAGATCAATTTCTAATAATCACAGACTGTTGTATTTAGACAGACATTAAGATCAATTTCTAATAATCACAGACTTAATCAACATAGTAATAGGTCAGCAGTGCTGGGTAGTAACAGATTACATGTTAAATGGATTATGTAATCAGGATACAAAAACAAGTACTTGTAATCGGATTAAATTACATTTTATAATACTCGCAATTGGACTACAGTTACCTTTTTATAGATTACATGATTACATATTAACAAGGCAACAGCAGTAAATTGTATATAATTGCTCATTTTCATATCAGCATCATCATATTCTTGCCTCAAAGAGTAATAGTCTCACAGATGAACATTTTAAGAACATGCTCCTTTTATGTAACAACATTAAGATATGCACCTCAGATAGATTTTTTAGCTGTTATCTTTGACCTATCAGAATCATTGCTGTTTATTTTAGGTTCAGTACTGTTTGTTCATGTAATGTTTCTATTGTTTTATGCACTTAAAATGAACTAGATACTGTATGGTTTAAAAAGAAAGAAAAAAAAACAAAAGAAAAAAAATATATATATATATATATATATATATATATATACCTACATCAGCATTGCTGTAATTACCTATGGCACTTGGCCTGCGGCCGAATCACAGCATTGCTGATGTAGGGCCATATCGCACTCTTGATATTACTTAAACACACTCACCTAAAGGATTATTAGGAACACCATACTAATACTGTGTTTGACCACCTTTCGCCTTCAGAACTGCCTTAATTCTACATGGCATTGATTCAACAAGGTGCTGAAAGCATTCTTTAGAAATGTTGGCACATATTGATAGGATAACATCTTGCAGTTGATGGAGATTTGTGGGATGCACATCCAGGGCACGAAGCTCCCGTTCCACCACATCCCAAAGATGCTATATTGGGTTGAGATCTGGTGACTGTGGGGGCCATTTTAGTACAGTGAACTCATTGTCATGTTCAAGAAACCAATTTGAAATGATTCGAGCTTTGTGACATGGTGCCTTATCCTGCTGGAAGTAGCCATCAGAGGATGGGTACATGGTGGCCATAAAGGGATGGACATGGTCAGAAACAATGCTCAGGTAGGCCGTGGCATTTAAACGATGCCCAATTGGCACTAAGGGGCCTAAACTGTGCCAAGAAAACATCCCCCACACCATTACACCACCACCACCAGCCTGCACAGTGGTAACAAGCCATGATGGATCCATGTTCTCATTCTGTTTACGCCAAATTCTGGCTCTACCATCTGAATGTCTCAACAGAAATTGAGACTCATCAGAGCAGACAGCATTTTTCCAGTCTTAAACTGTCCAATTTTGGTGAGCTCTTGCAAATTGTAGCCTCTTTTTCCTATTCGTAGTGGAGATGAGTGGTACCCGGTGGGGTCTTCTGCTGTTGTAGCCCATCCGCCTCAAGGTTGTGCATGTTGTGGCTTCACAAATGCTTTGCTGCATACCTCGGTTGTAACGAGTGGTTATTTCAGGCAAAGTTGCTCTTCTATCAGCTTGAATCAGTCGGCCCATTCTCCTCTGACCTCTAGCATCAACAAGGCATTTTCACCCACAGGACTGCCGCATACTGGATGTTTTTCCCTTTTCACACCATTCTTTGTAAACCCTAGAAATGGTTGTGCGTGAAAATCTCAGTAACTGAGCAGATTGTGAAATACTCAGACCGGCCCGTCTGGCACCAACAACCATGCCACGCTCAAAATTGCTTAAATCACCTTTCTTTCCCATTCTGACATTCAGTTTGGAGTTCAGGAGATTGTCTTGACCAGGACCACACCCCTAAATGCATTGAAGCAACTGCCATGTGATTGGTTGATTAGATAATTGCATTAATGAGAAATTGAACAGGTGTTCCTAATAATCCTTTAGGTGAGTGTATATATATATATATATATATATATATATATATATATATATATATATATATATATATATATTTGTGGCAGGGCAGAGGGCGGGGCCGGGCCGTGATCCTACACACCCGGTCCCGTATTAGGCTAATCAAGCCTTCGAGAGGGATAAAGGTCGACTGCAGGGGATCGTGCGGGAGAGAGAGATAGTTTACGGACATGTCTGTCATATGTGTGTTTGCCTTTTGTTTAAGTTTCATATTAAACCATTATTTATATCATCAAGCCGGTTCTCGCCTCCTCCCTTCCATTTAATACTTTACACTGGTGCTGAAACCCAGGAAGGAGGAGGGATTCGCCGTAGTAGAGTTCTCGCCACTACCGTCCCCCCCACTGGAACAGCCGTGGCCATCATCCGGGGGACGAGGAGCCCAGCCACCTGGAAGAGGACAATGGCCGCCGACCGCGAGGGGAGAGGGGGCTCCTAACCGACCGCCTGCAGCGGTCAGGGTCGCTGCCAGGGGCGCAGGAGTCGCCTACCGGCCGCACCTCAGCTTTGGAATAGGTGATGGACTATCAGTAAGCAGTAAGGGTTAAAAGTGTTTCTGTGTTTTTAGGTGAAAGCTTTGACTTAGCCAACATTGTAGTTGTTGATTTTTTTGGTCATTTTTGTAATGCTGCTATTGTTTCATGCATTTAAAATTAACTTTATGTCTCAGTTTTAATTATAAACTTTGGCCATGCACTGTAATTGCTTTTAGATTTAATGTTTATTTAATTCATGTAATGTTTAATGCACTATTTAAAAATATCTTTAGGAGCTCTTTTTGTGAGGCTCTTTTTGTTAGTTATAAAGAATGAAATAAGTTTTCTTCCTCTTTTGTACTTATATGTTAAAATGATTAACCTACTGTACTTAAATGCATGTGACATAAAATAAAATAGAATTAGGTTAGATTACACCAAAAATGTAATCTATGAGATTGCATTACTGGTTGTATTTTTGTCATGTAATTTGTAATCAGTACCTTATTACAATTCACAAGTAATCCGCCCAGCACTGTAGGTCAGTTACACGTGACAGCAGTGTGTAAATACTGTAGACACACCCATCTCTGCGATTTTTACAGACATTGCGTATCCCGTACGAATCAACGGTAAATATTAAAGACGTCCACTGTAATAATTACTTTATGAACATATGTCCGGAAATCTAATCCTGTCCGAATAGTCCCGTCTTCAAGCGTGATGTGCCTCCCTTCTGTGGTGTAAAATGAAGTTAACAAACATGGCACAAGCATTTTTCACTTGCGTTCTAAATATGCCTACCCTGCATGTGCCCCATAGTAAGTTTTTTGTACTGCTATGAAAAAAGGCTATGATTAAATGCATCCTCATAAACAATTTCTCTCTTAGTGTAGTGTAAGTATGTTAAGTATAGTTAATGTTTGCTACACAAAATAAACATGTTGTTGAACTTTTTTGTGAACTGTGCATACCCAGGGTGTGATCCAATCAGAAGTGATCATCACCATGCTCTATTTCCTTTGAAGACTTTAACATCAACTTTCATGGTAAAAGTTGTGGGGTGGGGCTCAAAAATAAGTGTCATTCGCAATGCAATTTAAGTAAATTTATTGAAAATCCTTTTTCAAGCGATCTTACAGCATGACTATCATAATTGTTACCCTTCAAAGTGCCTTTCGTAGGGTGATTTATCCTGTTTGGAACCCTGTGCCAGTCTCTCTCTGTGCTGGTGAGGAAGCATATTTTAATCTCTTTAGTTTGATTATGTCAACATTCAAGGAGACATTTTTTGACAAATGTTTATGTAGATAAATCACTACACAGTCACCATGATTTTGACAATCTTGGAAGCTGGTCTGGTATAAATTGGGTATAAAACACAATCTGCATATTGATGTGGAATGTTGTTGTGATTAAGTCACAACTAGCCACTTAAAAACTGGTTCTGGTGCTGGTGCACTCATGTGCCATCTGCCCATAGTAAGATATGTAACTAATTGTTTGTCTTTATACTACAGATTAACACTCTTTTATACACCCATCTTTGCAGTAGTATCAGTGTCAATAAATAAATAACAGAGTGTAATCGGTGCATATTATGACCACGTATAGCTTGTTAGCACATTATTTAAATTTACTTCTGACTTTAAAATCGGCATCTCTCTTTGCCTTGGATAAGATGTTGACTGAGTGGCACATTTTTGTATTGTGCTTACTGAATGGTTGCAGGGATTTCCCCAAACAATTGTGATTATCATCTTTATTGAAACGTTACATGAATACAAAGTTGATTTTAATGACTGTACATTTGGCTTTGTTGTTCTAAGCTTCGTTTGGCCCTTTTGTGACTGACAAAGTTATGGCTCTGTAGTCCAGTGGATTGTTCCAGTAGTTTGAATCTGTCCTGGGGCAACTTATCATGTGGTGTGTGCTTGCTTTGTATATCATATGCGTTCTATGTGTTGTGCAGAGGTTGGCATATTTGCTTGGCCCAGTAGTTGCTGCTGCTTTCTTATTGTTCTTCTTCTAGAACTCTCCTCCTTAATGGAAGTTAAAGGCAGAACTATGAAGCACACGTAGGAAAATGATCATGTTTGGCACGCTGATAGGGGTTGTTATGAATAGCCCCCAGAACAGGTTTGGGTCTCTAGGCCAAACTCTATAGCACCACAACCAGAACAAAACCAATAACTTTCCTTTTGCTTCTAACTTTTGAGCTGTTTGGTCTACAGCCGTGGCCAAAAGTATTGGCAGTGACCTACTATAAATGTTGTGTTTCGCAAAGTTTTCTGCTTCAGTTGTTTTGGTGTTGATTCACATTGTTTCTAGATTATTGTGCAGAGTGATCAGATGCATTTTAAATAATTGCAAAAAGCTTAATTTGCCAAAAAAATGAACTTTATCACAAAAACCCAAATTTCACAGTTTTTTGGCCCTGGCACAAAATTACCAGCTAACATAATTTCACTAATCATATCAGCAGCACCTGGGAAAGTGTGAACGAGTACTAGTCAGTGGAGTGGTGGTGGCGTATTGGGCTAAAGCACATAACTGGTAATCAGAAGGTTGCAGGTTCGGCCACCACCATTGTGTCCTTAAGCAAGGCACTTAACTCCAGGTTGCTGTGGGAGAATTGTCCCTGTAATAAGTGCACTGTAAGTCACTTTGGATAAAAGCGTCTGCCAAATGCATAAATGTAAATGTAAATGTAGTCAGGTGAAATCACTCTATCATTCTGGGACAGGGCGGAGGGCGGGGCCGGGTTGTGATTTTACACTCCCGGTCCCTTATCAGCCTAATTAAGCCTCCGAGAGGGATAAAGGCTGACGGCAGATCGTGGTGCAGGAGCGAGAGAGAATGTTTACGGGCAGCTGACCGCTATGGTGTGTTTGTGTCTTTTGTTCAAGTTTTTCTTTAAAATATTATTTATATTGTCAAGCCGGTTCTCGCCTCCTTTTTTCCATTGAACTCCCTTTACACTGGTGCCGAAACCCAGGAAGGAGGAGGGATACGCCATACTGTAGTTCTCGCCACTACCAACAACCCCAACGGAGCAGCCGCGGCCATCTTCCGGGGGACAGAGGAACTCGGAAGCGGAGGAATTGGTCACCGACCACGAGGGGAGAAGGGGCTCCTAGCTGGGCCAGGAGCGGTCAGGGGCAGAGGAGACCCCTACCAACCGCTGAAAAGTGGCCCCACCACTGAGTGACCGCCGACCACGAGCAGGGAGGGGCTCACTGCCGACCGCCTGGAGCGGGAGAACCTCTGCCGGCAGATGGGGCTTAGGGCATGCCCTCCCCCAGGGAAAGAGGGGGGGATGTACATCATGCCAGGGGCTCCCCGGCCTGAGAGAACGAGGGAAGAATGTGACAGGGTGGAGGGGGGGCTGGGTCGTGATTTTACACACCTGGTCCCTTATCAGGCTAATTAAGCCTGTGGATGGTGGTGGCGCAGGAGAGAGAGAGAGAACGTTTACGGGCAGCTGACCATCATGTGTGTGTGTGTTTGTGTCTTTTGTGACACCTCAAGTGACCCTGAAGTATAGCTAGACAGTGTTGGACAGCCTAGAGGTATTCAAAACCAGTTCAAAGCCCGAAACGAAATTGCTAGTGATTTTGAATCAATTTTTTTATGGATATCCCCAAATAAAAACACTGAGTGGATCAATTACTTATATTATAATCAGTAAAGTTTCTTTAATAAAACTAAACGGGCCTTCGATTTGGTAAAAGAACAATTAAATGGCGCAAGTGAAATGACTAAACAGAATCGTATAGCTCTGGATTACCTCTTGTAATTTGTTATGTTACTAATTGGAGAATGATCTGATATGTTCTGGTGTCAATTCTTTCTCCCCTCATGAGTATCCGGATGAGACAGCGACTGCAGACCTGACTTAATACTTAGGGGCTAATTCTAAAAATGTCCTACAAAACCACAAAGGTGAAACATGAATTAAAACTGTTGTGCCAGATGTGAAGGAGGAGGATAAATTATGTGTTTCAGGTGTTTCACCAAAAAAGACTAAACAAGATCCACAAGTTTATTCTTGTTCAAGCTTCCTCAACATGTTTCCTCTTCTCTGAACATTTAGGAAATAGATACATCCATCATAATGGTGGACTCTGATCAGCTTCTGGGTCATGAGCTTGAGAACGGAGGAGTGAGGAAACATGGAAACATTAGGGTATTGAGAAGCACCCATAAACTTCTGCGACAAGATATTTTAGAGCGTGCTCGAAAGTGAACAGAGATTGGTTAGTGGTGAACATCTGAAGAGAGCGTGATGGCTCGGTCTAGGTGAAAATGGACTTCGAAAGAGCTTGTGATCATCCGTAGACAGCATATAATGAAAATTAACAACAATTTGAATATTTACCTGGCTTATCATTTCTGCTTGCTAGCTCACTAATTAAAGACGGTTATGCTTTAATAGCCATGAGAGGCAGAAACTGTGATCGTGGTTAAAATACTATTAATTGTGTGACCTTACTGTCTGGTCGGGGTACGTTTGGTACACAACTGTAAATTAAGTAAAAAGGTCGCTCAGTAATTTTTTGCTTATGTTACGCTGGCAGATGGCAGTCGACTTGGAAACAGTAGTAATGTGGATGCTGCATCATGCAAAACAATACTTTTTGGTTTCGGATGCCAGTAACCAAAAACTGTAGACATTATTTGCAGTGAGCTAGTGCAGAGCAAAAAATTATAATTCCTAAATAGTCCTAAAATAGTACTTTTAATTTTGATACTTAAGTATAATTCGTCCACCACTACCCTGCAGTGTGACTATGTGTTACATTATGTTCTCAGACAAAGAGGAAATGAGGAAATGCTTAACTGTGTGAGAGAGATGTGGTTTACAGAGAGAGCTGACAAAGCCTGTTCGTTTCCTGTATGAACTTCCTCTTTATCTTCAAAATTCAGACAGAACATACTTTCTTCTTATAAATGTGACAAAATTAAGAAAAAAACTATCAAATAAAAAGTATATAAATAAAAATAATAAATACAAATACTTCAAACCCTATTTATAACCAGAAATACAATACAGACCTAAAGCTGATCAATAAATACATTTAAAAAATGCAGCATAAAATTTGTGCATTTTGTTTTTATTCTTGTTTACATAGAATGTTACAAAAATGCAAAGAAACTAATTCGGCTTCAATCGATTGAAAATGAATTGCATATTGATTGCATTTTTAAAAAGAAAAAATTATAGCCTTCCCTATATTACACTTTTCCACTAGTTTGTGAATATTTAAACAAAACATATTCTTCTTACCTTTTTAATATGGTTCATCCTTACTAGCACTCCTTGACCCCTGTCATTGAGTATAACTAGTTTCTCAGCCAGTTTGAATTGGTAAGCCATGACTCCTATCCAAATGATCTGATCCACAGTGAAACGTTTCAACAGTGTGGTCTTTAGACATCAAGCAGAAATGAAACCAACACTGACACACATTTTGTAGAGAGGGTGGGGACTCACCATTTCCGCTCTTTACACTTATGACATGCTTAATGACTTTGCATGCCATTACTAAATTTTGGCACAAAGCAGTCCTTCAGGTATATTTATTTTATTTTTCTGCATTCACACAAGGGATAAATAAACGTATGCTTTTTGAGCAAAGACAGGCCATAAAGAAACCTCAAGTGTGTCATTCCTCCTAGTTAAGTCAGTAACAAATAAGAATAGTTAGGAAAATTATTATAAAGTGAAAATACTATGATAATATGATACACATACGCTCACTGAACACTTTATTAGGATTTATTAGGAACACAATGGTCCTAATAAAGATCTTGACGTGGTCTTCTGCTGATGTAGCCAATCCACCTCAAAGTTCGACTTGCATTACAAGTGTGGTTATCTGAGTTACCATAGCCTTTTTAGCTCAAACCAGTCTGGCCATTCTCCGATGACCTCTCTCATCAACAAGATGTTTCCGTCCACAGAACTGCTGCTCACTGGATGTTTTTAGAGTAAACTCTAGAGACTGTTGTGCATGAAAATCCCAGGAAATGAACAGTTACTGAAATACTCAAACCAACAATCATTCCACGGTCGAAATCACTGAGATTAAATTCTGCTGATTGATGTGAATATTAACTGAAGGTCATGATTTTATTCAGTGCACTGCTGCCACACGATTGGCTGATTAGATAATAACATGTATAAGTAGGTGTACTGGTGTTCCTAATAAAGGGCTCAGTGAGTGTACTGTATATTGTGTATATACAGTATATTAGCCTACATCATTTGCAATTCTTTATGCAATTAAACCTATATGCATAGCCTATAATTAATTCTCACTTTAAACAAGCTAAGTAGACAGTTTTGTAGGCTATTATTTCTATTTTCAAATATTTTTGCTTTGAATTCAATCATTTAAAGTGATTCATTTCAAAGCTGGTTGATTTGTATTAAGGCTTATAAACTGTAACCTTGGTTCACTGAAAGTAGGGAACGAGATGCTGTGTCAGTGGCTGACGCTATGGGAACTTCTCCCAGGAGGGAAAATCTCAGAAGCCCGTGTGGAATCACAGCAACGCTATTGGCAGATGCCGCGTGGCACTCTGCCCATAATGCTAAAACAGGCATCGAAGTGACAGCGGGGAAAGTGAGAGGGCCGCTCATGGAAACACAGTGGTGGTTTTTCAGGCCTTCTCGAGGCTTGGAAAACTGCATATGCTCTTAAACATGGCAGTCATCTGGCACGTTGCTAACAACAGTAAAAACTGCCACCAAAGTGACCTGAGTCATGTCACAAATTTGAGGGAAACATTGAAGTCACAGATGTGTTTTCCCCCCAGCCTCTGGAAGAAAACACTGTATGTTTTAAATCACTGTGTTGCGAAATGGCAGTCTTCTGGCATGTCACTAAGATCAGCACAGACAGGCAATAAAATTACCTGTCTCACACCACAAACTAATAATGGCTCACGACAGCTAGACGACATGGTGAAGAAACCACTGCCATGTTGTGACATGGCAGTTTTCAGAAATGCCGGCAACTAGGGATGTGCCCGAAACCGAATACCTTATTCGGAAAGGCACATTTAATGACGTCAAAACAGGTAACAAATTATTTTGAATTATAGAAAAATTATTTGTTAGACTGATTATCCAACATCAAACACAGGGATATAGACTTTTAAATTTAACATCTAAAATGACAATGAAATGGTGAGTCTGTAAAGACAATATGACTAAAGTATAAACTTTAAGAATAAAAATGTGCACGGAGTGATTTCAAGTTCAGATCAGATGGCTGCGTTGCAGTCTCCATTTATTATGCGCATCTCAGAAATCAAAGCTTGTCAAGAATAATTAACTAAGATATTATATCATACACATTTTCCATGTCTGTTAATGTTTCACATGATTCACACATAAGGATTCCCATGCATGCATCCATAAACCAACCTGAGCGTTATGTTGAATTCCTGAACTGACTTGATGATTTCACATTAGAGCTCATCTGTCAGTCTTTTAACTTTGGCCATGTGTATATCCATATCTGCAAAGCAGCCAGAGTGCTAACGAGAACCAAGAAATATGCCCCATTTTATCATCGTTACATTGGCTACCTGTTAAATTCCGTATTAATTTTAAATTCTGTTAACTATGTACAAAGCTTTGAATGGTCTAGCTCCGCAGTACTCAAGTGACCTTCTACATGCTATATTCCACCACGTTCATTACGATCGCAAAATTCTGGCCAGTTAATAGTTCCTTGAATATCAAAATCCACAAAAGGAGGAAGATCCTTTTCATATTTGGCTCCTAAACTATGGAATAGTCTCCCTAACACTGTTCGAGATGCAGACACACTCTCTCAGTTTAAGTCTAGACTAAAGACTCATCTATTTATGCCAGGCATACACCAAATTTATCCTCCAACCCACAATTAGGCTGTTTTAGTTGGGTCTGCCGGAACCAGAAACCAGAAACATTGATCATGATTTATAACTGCAATAAATTGAATGGCATCTATGCTTATATTATTTTATTTGTTTCCCTGTCTCATCCTCGGGACTCCTATTCTGAGGTCACCAGAACCGGCTGGATCCAGCACCATTCCTGCTTTGTGTTGGACTCCACTGCTACGTGTCACTGAATGATGATGACTAAATGCAGCCGGTGCCAGCCAAACATCACTTCAGTCTATTATGATGGACTTCGGAGGATGAACTGATGCCAACTCCAACCATAAGACATGGGATACTTCATATGCCATTGTCTGAACCTTGGAATTAGGATGGACCACACCGAACCTCACCAAAATTACCGGCCAGGTTGAACTGCGTTTCACATCCCTGATCTCTGCCTGCATCACCTCGGTCTATTGATGGACTACGATCTTGAAATGGAATGCATTGGGGGGTCATATACGCCACAGTCACCTAGCCAGAGTTAGAGGCATGCTTTGCACATCTACTTGGATCACACGCAGAGCTTTAGATTCTCTGAGCAGCTCTTTGCCTGTGTGGTGGACAGCAGAAAGGGAACACTGTCTCTAAACAGAGGCTTGCCCACTGGATCAGGAACGCCATTGCATTGGCCTACCAGACCCAGGCCGTGCCCGCCCCCTCGTGGGTTTGAGCACACTCTACAAGGAGTGTGGCATCCTCGTGGGCACTGGCCAATGGCACCTCTCTAGCAGACATCTGCAGAGCAGCGGGCTGGGCAACACCCAATATCTTCGGGAGATTCTACAATCTCTGTGTTGAGACGGTTTCATCCTGTGTTCTTTCAGGTATGAACAGGTAAGTTTCATTATGCTATGGGGAACTAAACAACGTTTTTTGGGGCATCTGGGAAGGCTACATGCAGTCGGAGTACATCTGTTCCGACACTCGCGGTAACCTGCTAACACTTGCATCGGCAGTTCACGTAACACAGTTCAGCCATTGTGGCGTTTCATATAGGGACCCCTAGTGTCACTACATCGACACAACTTTGAGTGAGTGACTGAAGGGGAATGTCTTGTTTACTGTTGTAACCCCACTGTGTCCCTCTTGCCACAGGCTGTACTACCTGCTGGAATGTCTGAATGCTGAATGAACTCTGCTTTCCAGCTCCATTTTATACCCGGGAGTGGCATTCAAATTCAAATTTGACTCCATCAGGGAATGGAGGTTACGACAGTAACCGAGACATTAACAACATATTACTCAGTTAATGTATCCTACATATTCAGCTTCATCTGGTAAGAAAAAAAAGATAATAATAATATTATTATTAATATTATTATTATTTACTGAAAAGACCTCATTTTTATTATTATTTATTACATAGATTATTATTTTTATTATACATATTGTTTATTGAAAGCATGAAGGCTGTCTGATAGATATTATAATGGACTATAATGTTTTTGGCCACATTCATTGTGCTTTACTGCATTTTCTTTTTCAAGATTTGTACTGCTGTTGTATTTCTCTAAGGTGCATTATGCTTCAGTAATCTTCCTGACCTTTACAAGAGCAATGCCATCAATTTAATTTTAAACTTTTGAGTTTAGGTTATCGAGGAGAACATCAACACAGTTTGCGGTTATACTTGGTGTTATAGATATAGCCTTCATAAATTGCACACTAGCATTTATGTTCTTCTTTTTGACAGAGACAGATGCAACTTCCGTAGCAGGACAAATCTATATTTCAAAGAAAATACAGAATTGGTCTAATAGCGCTATACATCCTAGTAAGAGTGGAAGAAATGTTAAGATACTTAGTAATGAGCAGATCAAGATTGTGTCCATGATGGTTTGTGGGTCCATCTACACACTGATTCAGATCAAAAGTGTTTAAAACTGTTGTGAATTCTTTTGCAATGCTGTGCTCAGGATTAGCTATATGAATGCTGAAATCCCCAGCAATAATAAAACCAAAGTTCCTTATTCACATCAGAAGCCATTGTTCGAGGAAGGCAGCAAGTAGTGGTAGCCCTGTTACCAATGTTTCTGATAATGGTGTCACCCAATATCAGAGTGCTGGGCTTGGCTGTCTCAACAGAACACCGCTGTCTGCTCAACCTTGAGCACCTGCCAGCTGCAATGTTATCTGCTGACTGATGGGATCTTTGTCCGATGACATTCTGGGTTTCTTTGTACGCATTCATTAGCGGTTAAAATCTATTTTCAAGACGTATCGGGGTGGAAGAACACCAGTATTGGCTGATCAGGTCATAGTCGTGTCTGGGGTGGATGATGCTAATGCTGCAATATGTGATACTCCTGACAGTCTGATGTCTCGAGCACCTTTGTGTCTAGCTCCATTTATTCCATCGGTTTGTGCTCTCACTTTCACCAGTTACTTTTAGCACCCGTACTGCTGGTTAATCTAGGCTCAGATTAGCCTTTCGAAGAAAGTTGGATTCACAGGACTCACCGGCTGTAGGCTGTGGGGGTCCACGGTGACACTCTCCTGTATATTCCTTCATGGGTGGCAGTACCACAAGTATTTTTGTTTCAAGAATGGCAATCTTTTGTAGAAGCTTGTGGCAATTTGAATCGAAAGAAGGTATATTCTTCCTCATCAGTCTGTGTGAAGGCAACTGTGTTGTCTCATTTAAAGAATGTAAACTGTCGGTAGTAGGATTCTGGTACACCGCTTTGACAGAAAATCCACTTTTTGTTGTAACATTTCAGTCCCAAAAGTCTATGTTTTTAGTGTGGGTTCCGAACTAGGTTGTTTGAGCTCTGTGCTGAAATGTTGATATGAAAATAAAAAGATTAAACTGCAAAAGCAAGGTAGCAAAGCATGGATCAGTGAGCAAAATTGTTCCAGGAAGTAGCGAAGCAGGAAGCAAAAAGGATAAACTTATCGTTGGAAACACAACAGAACGATGAAGCAATGAGTCTAGCTTGCAAAGCAAGAGAGACATATTTGCGACCCTGAAGAATTAAAATGTTGACAGCACTGTGCTCTGGTTTATATGCCTGCAATGATATGTGAAAATAGGGGTGGTGTCAAACACCATCTGCCAATAAGATTGCTATTATTCCATACAGGCTTCAGAGATCGTTTAGAGATAGGGACAAGTCAGGTAGTGGGGAGTAAGAATATGGTGGTTAGTCAGATTTCAGCACAACACCGGTGCAACATCGTGGAAGAGTGGAATGAACAGAGCACATTTGATCCTTACAATTTCATTTACAAACTTTAAAAATACCACTTAGCAGAGTCACGTGATGCCATGCGAAGTTCGGACATTTGAACGGCGAGCTCTGCACACTTTTCTAATTTTAACACTATTAATGACATAAACTGGTGAGATTCGATACCCTCTGTTCCATAACTGTTCTAGGAGGACAATATGTCAAAGAATTCCATGTCCTCAGGCTTTGGAGGCATTAAAAGACACTTATGTGCTCAAGCTGACACCCCCGAGAAGGCCCGAGCCAGGTAGTCGATTTGGTCGGAGAAATTAGGGAAATTCGGCGAGAGATGTTGTACATTTTGGCAATGCTGATGAAGGTCCTTGCTGACTTGGAGGATCTTGCTGTAATATGTCGATTGATCATTGCCATGGAGACAAAATTCTCTGAGGTGGTTACAAGAGTGGGAAATGTTGAGAAACTGATCGATTATCTGGAGTCATCGGAGAGGGAATCATCTGCTAATCCACAAGCGACAAAGTTGGATTTGGAGCATGTCTAGGAGAAGTTGGAGGACATAAAGTACCGTAGCCTGCAGAATAATGTCCGAATCGTAGGAATTCTTGAAACCAAAGAGGGTCAGGATATGTTGAAATTCCTGGATGGACTCTTTCCAAATTTGCTTGACATAACAGGCCATAAACTGGAAATAGAGCAAGTTCACAGGTTTCCGGCTCAGTGATCCACTGAGGGAGACAGGCCCAGATTAATTCTGGCCAAATTTCTGAGATCATCCAATAAAGATATTGTGTTACACAAGGCAAAGAGTAAAGGTAGGCTTTTTTGGAAGAACCACAGCATTTTCTTGTTTCCAGACTTTTCGAATTCAACAAGAGAGAAATTATATCGATTGAAGAAGTGCAAGAAACTCTTACATCAACGGAAGGTCGCTTTTGCACTGATGTTCCTAGCCAAATGGAGAATAGATGCTAAGAATGGCCATAAAACATTCACATCCCCACAGCAAGTGATGTCCTTCATAAAGTCAATGGAGTAATTTATTTTGTGTTACTCAAACTGAGGCTGAGTGGACTGACTCACTGAACATTCACTTGACTGTTCAAGGAAACTGAGCATCTTTTTTGTTTCTTTTTGTGCTGGTTTTGCCTAGTGGCTGGAGTTTGTTTTGTAGAGTAACACTTCTTCGGGACTGTTTTGTGGCTGAATCTTCATGTTTTTTATGCTTATGCCTTCTATTGGCTGGAGTTTGTTTTGTGGACTATTTCTTGCAAGACATTGGAGTGATTAGGTCATTTGTCTCATGTAGCAGCCGAATGGGCCAGCTCACTGAACATTCCTTTGACTGTCCGAGGAATTGAGCGCCTTTTTTCTTGTTGTTTTTGTGCTGGTTCCGCCTAGCGGCTGGAGTTTGTTTTGTGGAATAACACACTATCGGGACAGTTATGTGGATGAATCTACACATTCTTTGTGTTTATTCTGCCTATTGGCTGGAGTTTGTTTTATGGATTATTTTCTGTTGTGTAATTCTCTCACAAAATTTGTACAGAAGCACTGGACTTGAGCAATCTGACGGCAGAGTTGTTGCGGGGGCTCTTGTAGGCGTACATGGACTGTTTGAGTTTAGAGGGATGGAGGCCGGTTGGCACTGTCTTGCGCGGGGTTAATGCGCACGTTTTTCTTTTTCCTGTTTGTTTGGTATGTGGTTTGGTGTTTCATAGTTACAATAATGTTGGAAGGTGGTCTTTATAATGTTATTTTTGACACAATCTATTTTATGTAAAAATGTCAAATGTTAATATGAGTGGATTGTCTCTCTCCACGTGGAATGTGAATGGGTTGGGGAACCCCATAAAAACCCAATTTTTTCTTAAATATAAGAATTATGATATTGTGTTTCTTCAAGAACATTTTGGGAAGATATGGGGTGGACATGTTTTCTTTATGGCTGCTTCAAGTAAGAGTAGGGGAGTCATTAAATTGATAAGTAAACATCTACAATTCAATGTCTCAAACAGATTAATGATAAATTAGCAAGTCATTATTGTTTTAGCAGAAATTCAGGGGCAAAGGTTGATTTTGGCTAAGATTTATGCACCTACCATTGATGATCAGGGCTTTTTATAGATCCTCAAGAGATGTTGCAATGATATAATATTGGAAGGATGACTTTAAACTTTTGATGGACTCAGTCCTTGATCATAATGAAGCAAAAATGTGCAAGCCCCCTAGAGCAACATTGACGCTTCACAAGATGTGTAAAAATCTTGGTCTTACAGACATTTGGAGACTTTTGAACCCATCTGGTAGGGGCTACACATTTTATATATTATTTATATATATTTTATACATATTTTTAATCTAGAATATATATTTTTTTTATATATATATCTCAGTCCCTCGTGTCATCTGTTGTTGATTGCTCAATTGGAAACATTTTAGTCTCAGATCACGCCCTGGTGAGTTTAGAAATGTTGCCACATATGGAGAAAAGGAAATCGTATAGTTGGCGCTTTAATGTATCCCTTTTGCAAAATCCTGAATTCCAACAAATGTTAAAGGCTGAAATCAATGTTTATATGGAGACCAACTGGTCTTCAGTATCCTCTGTGGGCATGGCTTGGGAGACACTTAAGGTGGTTCTTAGGGGCCGGATCATACAGGATGATTCATTCACCAAAAAATTAAAAGCAAGAGAACTTGAGTTGGAAGGGAATATTAAAAGTGCCGAGGCAGAGCTGAAGCACTGAATGTTGTCTGATGGCCTCAGAGAATAGACACGATAGAAATACAGACATAATACTATTTTGTCGAGGAAGGTGGAGTTTTGGCTATTTAGGGCAAGACAGTCATAAGCATTTGCTTTTTATTATTCGTCTACTACCCTACTAGGTCTATGCCTTGCCTCCACAGAATTGATAATTCCTTTTCTACATTTTCAGGATACAGAGTTAATTGGTCAAAATCCAAAGCTTTGGCTCTTGACAGTGTACTGTCCAGTCATGGCTTTTAGCCGGGCACCTTCCAGTGGCCCAAACAGGGCATTAAGTATTTGGGCATTTTATTCCCAGAAAATTTGTGTGATTTAGTTAGTTAATTTTGACCTTTTAATCAAAAGTTTTTCGAGTGATGTGGGCAGTAGAGATGGGCACGAGTACCCGAGGACATGGGTACTCGGATGTGGCAGCAATGATCGATCATGAAAATTATGATCGATAGTGATCACACATGATGTGACTTTTCACTTAATTCGTAATCCAGTGACAATTACCTGACAACTAAACACAAATGTGTCAAAGAGGGAGTTTATTTTTAATTTTGAGATTGATTACGTAGTGACTTTGAGGGGTACACTGATTATCAGAGACTTCTCATGGCAAACAAACTGATACGATGCTGCAATGCTATCATTACAATAATCAAAACAAAGAGAGTGTAATTAACTATGTTTTGAAAACCTGTCTCTGTAAAACATTTCCTAAACATGCTTTATTTTCATTTAATGTAAGAACTTTGACTCGTTAATGGATATTATTTAATAAAAGTGAATGTATGTTACCTCCCTGCCCTGTGTGATATAACACAAACCTGCATCTCAATAAAATGAATGAAGATTTCCGCATGAGTTTCCAAGAAAGATATCCAATATAAAGTGTCATTCCGTTGCACTATCCTCAGCTGAAAGGTGGAAATTCAGACTCTCCTAGTTGAATGGAATGCTTCATGAATCACAGCAACAACAATACAGAGCATAGTGGCTTTCCTCACATGAGTGAACCTTTGGACACACACACACACACACACACACACACACACACACACACACACACCAGGCGCGTGTGGCAGTGTACAGCAGGCAAGTGTTTCAAACAGCTAGACAGAGCGCAGTTAAATGGAACACAATGCAGCATCTTCAAAACTGAACTTCAAATGAACACACATATTAAAACGCACTGGTTATGGCATCTCCTGTTATTTGAAAATATACTGTTCAGACAGTCACTGAAAAAACTGGTACTCACTAAGATTATTATGGTAACCTGAAGGAAAGAACAGACAGACATGCGTTGTGCACATTCTTTCAGATTTGGGAAGTGAATCTTCACATATTGACAAAATATGATGCATTATATTTTGATTATGCAATCTTTTGTACATTTTATAACCTACTATTTTATAACAGCCTATAATAATAAATAGATGATACACTGGAACAACAAGACGTAATGCAGCAACCATAGATGTTTGTCAGACATGTTACTACAGTATATATACAGTTATGAGCATGTAATTACCCCTTGAGTACTTGGCAAGTACTCAAGTAATTAGTACTTGAGTAGACAAAATGACCAAAATGCCCATCACTAGTGGGCAGGTGGGCTTCGTAATATTTATCTATGATTGGGAAGCTTAATGTTATTAAAATTAATTGTATTCCAAAATGTAACTACCTGCTACAATCTCTTCCTGTAGATGTCCCCCTACATTATTTCAATCAATTTGATAGCATAGTGAAGTCCATCATTTGGAATGATAAGCATCCTAGATTACATTTTAATAAGTTACATAGGATGATTGATAAAGGTGGGCTAGGCCTACCCAAGATTTTGTTTTATTATTATGCATTCACACAACAGGGAGCCACTAGTGTGACTTGTTCCTCATCCTCCCTGACCTTGCACAGCACCTGTGCAAGAAGACTCACTGCCTTGGCGATTTATGTACGCTACCGCAGTTGTGCTGTCTGACCTGATTAGGACATGTTTGTCTCGAATTAACGGGAGAAACTTCCGCAGGGCAAAGAAAACAGTCAACAACTCTAGGCAATTGATATGCCAGATTGATATGCCTCTCCAAAGGCCCGCTGCACACAGCGCCCCAACCCAATCTGGAGGTGTCGGTAGTGACCAGGACGCGTCGGGACCCCTGCTGCAGGGGCACACCTGCCAGTAGAAAGCAGAGGTCTGTCCAGGGTTTTAGTGCTTTTCGGCAGGCAGGGGTGACTGTCACATGGTGCGTGCCGCGGCGCCATGCTCGAGTCTGAAGCCAGTGCTGAAGCGGTCTCATATCCATCAACCCCAGCAGCGTGGTGCTATATGCCCCAGGAGCCTCTGGAAGGGTTTTAGAGGGACCGTTGTGCCCAGCCTGAATTTGGTGAGGCATCTCAGCACCGACAGCGCACGCTCGTTGGTGAGACGTGCGCACATTGAGACTGAGTCTAACTCCATGCCGAGAAAGGAGATGCTCTGAACTGGGGTGAGCTTGCTCTTTTCTCGGGTTGACCTGAAGCCCCAAGCGGCTGAGGTGCCTGAGCACCTGGTCTCTGTGAGCGCATAGTAACTCTCGGGAGTGGGCCAGTATGAGCCAGTCGTCGAGGTAATTGAGTATGCGGATGCCGGCTTCTCGGAGCGGGGCAAGAGCTGCCTCTGCGACTTTCGTGAAGACGCGAGGGGACAGAGACATGCCGAAGGGGAGGACTTTGTACTGGAAAGCCTGGCTGTCGAACGCAAACCGTAGGAAGGGTCGGTGTCGCGGCAGAATTGAGACGTGGAAGTACGCGTCCTTCAGGTCTACCGCTGCGAACCAATCTAGGTGCTGGAGGCATGTCAAGATACACTTGTGCGTGAGCATTTTGAACGGGAGTTTGTGCATCGCTCCACTGAAAACTCGCAGGTTCAAGATCGGTCGTAAGCCGCCACCTTTCTTGGGTACAATGAAGTAAGGGTGGTAGAAACCCTTCTTCATTTCGGTTGGAGGGACAGGCTCTATCGCGTCTTTGAGTAGAAGAGTAGCAATCTCCGCGCAGGAGTTTGGCATGTTGGCCATGCACTGCGGTAAAGCCCGCGAAGGGGGGCGGGTGCCTGGCAAACTGAATTGCGTAACGGAGTCGGATGGTCCGGGCCAGCCAGCGAGACAGGTTGGGAAGTGAGAGCCACGCATCCAATCTCCGTGCTAGGGGGACCAAAGGGACGGGTATTTTTGACGTACCCGGCGGGGCTTCGCAGTGGGGCGGAGCAGGTAGTATGCCGTCGGGAGGCAAGGACGCATCCCGAGGCTCTGGTGCTGAGAAAAGACTCGAAGCACTTACCTTGCTCCGCACACCCGGCAGGGGCCGGGTTAGTGACTGAGGAGGTGGTCTTGTAATGGCGTCCTCTGGACTCGTCAGAACTGGCCGGCCGGGGAACAGTCGTGGGGCTGAAGGCGGATCTGGGACAGCATCCAGCGTGCCGGGACTGTTGAGATCTGGTGGCAGAGTGCCGTGAGAACGGCATTTGAGGCCAGATGACCCAGAGACAAAGGAAATAGCTCTTTTATTGAGAATTTGTGTACCGCTGCCCCGGTTAAGGGAAGCGGCAAATTAAAAGTATTCAAAGAAAGATTCTCCTCCCGGCCCTCCACCGGGGGATGGAGTGGTCTTACCATCTCCGGAGCTAACGTCTTGGGCTCTGGGTTGTCCGTCTCAGGAGCGCCTGGGAGCCTTCCGGGTCCTCGAGGGGTTCCGTGAGACAGGGGGGCGTTTGATAGAAAGCCTTTGCAAAGGCGAAATAGGGGCAAGAACTTCCTGTTCAATACAAAACCAGGCAGGAGCTCTCTCAGGGGAAGTGACCAATGAGCCAAATGTCTGAGACCGAATGCATAATAATAAAACAAAATCTTGGGTAGGCCAAACCACATTTGTCAATCGGCCTATGTAATTTATTAAAATGTAATCTGGGACATTTACCAATCCAAATGAAGGACTTCTCTATGCTATCAAATTGCTTAAAATAAGAGAGGGGGACATCTATAGGAAGAGACTGTAGCAAGAACTGCTTTAATTGCCTCCCAAGCCATGCCCATAGACGATACTGAGGACCAGTTGGTCTCCATATAAAAAATTATTTCTTTATTTGTTGGAATTCGAGATTTTGCAAAAGGGATACGTTAAAGCACCAACTGTGGCAACACCTCTAAACTCACCAGAGCATGATCTGAGACTAAAATGTTTCCAATTGAGCAATCAACAACAGATGAAATGGACTGATGAAAAAATGTATAGTCCCTACCAGATGGGTTCAAAAGTCTCCAAATATCTGTAAGACCAAGATTTTTACACATCCTGTGAAGTGTCAGTGTTGCTCTAGTGGGCTTCACTATGATCGAGGACTGGGTCCATCAAATGATTAAAGTCTCCTCCCAATATTATATCATGAGGGGTGCCAGCAGCTTGCAACATCCTTTCCAGATCTATAAAAAAGCCCTGATCATCAACTTAGGTGCGTAAATATTAGCCATAATAAGAATTTGCCCCTGAATTTCTGCTAAAACAATAATGACCCTTCCTAATTTATCCTTAATTTGTTTGAGACATTTGAATTGTAGATGCTTACTTATCAGTGTAATGACTCCCCTGCTCTTACATGAGCCAGCACTAAAGAAAACATGTCTTTCCCATATCTTCCCAAATTTTCAACTTCCTACGGGGAAAGATGCATTTCCAGAAGAAACTCTATATTATATTTCTTACGCTTAAGAAGAGAAATAACCTTCCTTCTTTTTAAGGGGTGCCCCAACCCATTCACATTTCACGTGGAGAGAGACAAACCGCTCATACTAACATTTGACATTTTGACATATGAGAAAAAATTGATTGTGTGTCAAAAACCAAATGATAAGGACCACATTCCAACATTAGTGTAACATTGAAACCCTGAACTTCCACCAAAACCAAACAAACAGAAAAAAGAAAAACGTGTACAACAGCGCCGACTGGTGTCAATCTCTCTAAACTCAAACAGTACATGTACACCTACGAGAGCACCCGCAACAAATTTGCCATAGGATTGTTCAAGTCTGGGGTTGCTATACAAATTTTGCGAGACAGAGTTACACAACTACAGATAATCTATAAAACAAACTACAACCAATAGGCGGAATAAACACAAAGCGAGCAAATCGCTTGGGGCCTCAGGGGCGTCAGCTTGAGCACGTAAGTGTCTTTTAGTGTCTCCAGATTCTGAGGATTTTTAATTCTTTGATATTGTCTTCCTAGAACAGTTATGGAACAGGATGTAACAAATCTCACCGGTTTATGACATAAAAAGTATTAAAACTAGCAAAGTGCACAGAGCTTGCCTTTCACATGTATACACCTCACATGACAGAATAAAATTCTAACAATATACACAGCTCTTTACTAAAGTAAAACTATTTCTTATCAGATTACTCGGTTAGTCAAAATAATAATCGGTAGAATACTTGATTATTAAAATACCTGTAAGCTGTACCAATTTACAGGCTGTTATACTTGTCAAAGTACTGACCATGCAGGGTGCCCAAACTTTTGTTGAGCCTTTTTCTTTTTTGTCATTTTGAAACTTTAAAATGTAAATTGTATTCATTTAAAATTAAATCTACAACACAATAAATTCTGCAAAAAGAGAAGGGGTCTGAATACTTTTTCAAACGACTATATAACCCCGTAGTTTTTTCCCATCTTTTCCAGTCTTTATGCTAAGTTAGGATAATCAGCAGCATGTTTGAACAGGCAAACTTGTGCCATATTCACCTTGATTGTTCAATTATTTTTTCTTTCTTTTTTTAAGAATCTTTGTGAAGAAATGCAAGTACTGCCATTGCATCAGATGGAGACATTGAAAACTTCATAAAAAGATGTCTGCAGCTTGCATCTGACAATGATGGGGGAAGAAGAGAGTGGGCCAAGCAAATTCTTTTCATATGTTCCAAATGTTTTTACCATTCACGTCTTCAATCTGAGATCTATCTGACTAACTAACCATATGTAATTTCCCTCTTTCTGTCAATCAGCCTCTCTTTTAGGGTATACTTAATTGAGGGTCCTGAGGTTTTGTATTTTTTTTTTTTTGCATTTGTTCGTGCCACTTTTTGCTAGTTCATATAAAGCTGTATGTTACTGTTAGGGTTCAAATAAATTCTCATGTTTTCATGGTGTCATTTTTACATGGGGGGGGGGGGGGGGTGGAGCACATATGGATGTTATGGGGTAATACATGGGGTAGTAGGTAGGGATACCATGGAAAAAAAAAAAGAGGGTGAAAGGGCCAAAGGGCTGATTTGAATATTTCTGTAACTGCTGATCTCCTGGGATATTCAAGCACAACAGTCTCTAGAATTTACTCCGAATTGTGCCCAAAACAAAACACATCCTGTGAGCAGCAGTTCTGTGGACAGAAACACCTTGTTGATGAGAGAAGTCAACAGAGAAAGACCAGACTAAGTTTGAACTGACAAAGTCTACGGTAAATCAGATAACCACTACAATTGTGTTGAGGGGAATAACATTCTGAGATGCAGGTTGGTGCTGTTTTGGCAGCATGCGGGGGATCTACACAATAATAGGCAGATGGTTTTAATGTTGTGGCTGATATGTGTTTGTATCAAGAAGGTTGTTCCTTGTGCTGAAGTTAAACTTGTTTAACAAGACCAGAGCAGATTATTTTCATGGCTCATTCGAGTCACAGGACAATGACCATGAAATTTGTCTGGAATGTATTCACCTGCATACCTAAAGAACCATTTTTTTTACTGGTCAAAAAGTGCTTCCTTGATCAAGTGGAGTACATATTATTGACAGTACGTGATTTCGGATGCAGAGTCTCTTAAAGAAAGAGCAGTTTCACACCGCCACAGTCTAAAATTTATTTTTGCTTTTTAACATCCCAGAGTTTTCCTTTTAATCAAACCGAAAAAAGAAAAACTTTAAAATCATGAAATAACGTAATGACCATAATTGATTTACACTTTGAAAATGTCACTTGCTCACTATAAAATAAACTAACAGCAGCAGGACCACATGAATCCAAACACCATCTGTGGCACCATTTATTGAATTATCAAGAAGCACAAAATTCATGAATAAAATAAAAAATGAATCTGTGATGTCAAATGAATAATGGTAGTCCAAGCAAACCTATATAAAATTGCAAATAACAGCAGCTACAATATAATGTGACATTGGCAGCAAAAAGATAAATGAAATATTGTTAAACGCAATGACCCCAACTATAGCAGTTTTACTGAGTAAAACTGTCATTAGGAATTTTGTTTAATTATGATATAATGTTTGTTATCGGGTAAGAACGTTATCTGGATGATTAACAACCTAATGACACGAAAACCTATTTTATGTACAAGATTTAATCAGCTCCAAATGTATTAGTGAAAAAGGTTTTATGAACAGACTTCGAAATCTTTCTTTTCTACATACCTCTAAATTATGCCTCTCTTTTGAGATACAGAAAACAAAAGAAACTGAAGTTCAGCTTAAGCTTGTAAATGAGCTTTCAAAATGTAGAATCAAATAACATTAGGTCACTAGCCTCTATCAAACAACATATTTAAAGCTTAGAAAAAATCTAATAAAATTAAGACAACAAACCAAATCCCATTACATATAATTAATGAAGTAATCAGATTTTTAATGAAGCTGCTGACATGACATCCCAAATTCAGCTCACAGATGCCCTCCATGCTGTTGAAAACTACTTCTTCTCCTTCTTCTTATCCTACAAGAAATAAAATAGAATTAAATACTGAATAAAAGAAAAAGTATGTTGTTATCCTGCCAGAATTATGAGGTTTCAAATACCTTCTCATTCATAGCGAGGATGATGACAAGCTTTCTGAAGATGGTCACAAAATCCATGAAGAGATTGACACTATGCCTTCATTAAAAAAAAAAAAAAAAAAAAAAAAAAAACAGCATTAGGTGAGTTTCCAAGTGAATTTACCTTTCACACAGTACTAAATATCACTTATGATTTGATTCTGATATCTGAACACTCGGTATCGAACAATACCGATCTTGATCCAATCCCAGAGTTGTTTTCTTCTTGATCAGTTTAGAATACAGATACCTCACTGTGTGGAACTGATTGGGAGTACTCTTTTATATGAATATAAGCACAAGCCTCTAACTGCACATTATTTTAATATAAATGTGCAACCTATTGAGAAAAACTTTGTTAACTAGTCAACAGGATAATGCAGCAGCAAAATTAAAAGTAATTTCAGTGAAGTCTTCAGTAGAAAATATTAGAATAAAAACTAGAAAAAAAAAAATATTTGTCAAGACAAACATTGATGTTGGCTTGAGAAAGCCTAGCTTGAAAGATTGAAGTAGTTGTAAAAGTCTGAAGGTGTTACAAGTTTAAGTACTAGTTTTAAAAGTTCAAAGTTTAAAGAGTATAGGACCATTCAGTCAATCAGATTAGATAGATAGATCATTTGGTTGCTAGGCAGTAACAAACGTGATACTCAAAATACTCCTTGATACCATGAGTCCAATGAATGAAACCAGAAGTCATTATGTTGTTCTGGTGCAGAGATATGTTATTTTTTTACTTTGTTGCAAACATGTTTTGGCATTATGCTAGCAGGTTTTAGCACTTAGCAAGTCGTTGCTAACATGTGTTGACATTATGCTAGCATGTTTTTAGCACGTTTTAACACTTCGCTAGGCATTGCAAGCAAGTGTTAGTATGATGCTAGCATGTTTTAGCACTTCGCTAGGCATTGCAAGCAAGTGTTAGTATGATGCTAGCATGTTTTAGCACTTCGCTGGGCATTGCAAGCAAGTGTTAGTATGATGCTAGCATGTTTTAGCACTTCGCTAGACTTTACTAGAATTTTAGCAATAATAATTCACATGACATTCTGGTGCAGAGATATGTGAATTGTTACTTGGTTGCTAAGGGTAACCACATCTGGTTGCTAGGCAGTTACCAGGGTGAAACTTATCAAGGCTACTTGCCATCCTGAGCAAAATAAATCAACCGGAAGTCTCCACAATGTTCTGTTTCAGAGATATGAATTGTTACTTGGTTGCTAGGGTAACCCCATCTGGTTGCTAGGCAGTTACATATGTGATACTCAAAAGGTTCCTCGCCATCCTGAGTGAAATAAGTCAACCCTGAAGTCACTACATTTTTCTGGTGCAGAGATATGTGATTTGTTACATGGTTGCTAGGGTAACTCCATCTGGTTGCTAGGCAGTTACCAAAGTTATACTCAAAAGGCTCCTTGCCATCCTGAGTGAAATAAGTCAACCCTGAAGTCACTACATTTTTCTGGTGCAGAGATACGAGTTGATACTTGGTTACTAGGGTAACCCCATCTGGTTGCTAGGCAGTTACCAGTGTGATACTTTTCAAGACTCCTTGCCATACGGAGTTAAATAAGTCAACCCAGAAGTCTCTGCGATGTTCTGGAGCAAAGATATGCGATTTGTTACTTGGTTGCTAGTGTAACCCCATCTGGTTGCTAGGCAGTTACCAGGGTGATACTTTTCAAGACTCCTTACCATCCTGAGTGAAATAAGTCAACCCAGAAGTCTCTACGATGTTCTGGTGCAGAGATATATGATTTATTTCTTGGTTGCTAGGCAGTTACCAGGATAATACTTAAAGAGGCGCCTTGCTATCCTGAGTCAGACGGATAGTAGGATATGACAAATAGAGGGAGGAAAAAGGATAAATGGAAAGAAACAGATAGAGAGAAATATTGTATTGACATGGCAATATTGTAAAAACAGTCATTCAAATAAAGTTTGATTGAATTTGATAGAAATAAAGATTCAGTAGAGTGGCCCTAAGCATTTGAAGAGACAGATAGAAATAGAGATTTGATAGAGCAGCAGCCAAAAGCATGTTATTGCCTTCTGTTGATGGCTCATATTTGAATTTTGACAGTTGGAGTTGGCTCATCTGAACATTCCATCAATGTAAGTAAATGGGATTTTTCCTGTATTCATCCGCTGTGGGAAAAACGTAAGTCTGATCAGTTAGAAAAGATATAGCACACTATTCGGGAAGGTCTGAAGGTCGGTGAATAAAAATAAAGTCTCAGAATAATAATAATAATAATAAAAAGTTTAAATAGAATATCATTATTTAAATTTAAATTTATGCATTTGGCAGACGCTTTCATCCAAAGCGACTTACAGAGCCCTTATTGCAGGGACAATCCCCCTGGAGCAACCTGGAGTTAAGTGCCTTGCTCAAGGACACAATGGTGGTGGCTGTGGGGCTCGAACCAGCATCCTTCTGATTACCAGATTACCAGTTATGTGCTTAAAAATCTGTTCCTGTTCCTGACGGTTCTGGTGCTCAGAGCTCTGAAGCGTCGGCCAGAAGGCAACAGTTCAAAAAGGTAGTGGGGCAGGGTGAGTTTGATCCAGAGCATCGGCCAGAAGGCAACAGTTCAAAAAGGTAGTGGGCAGGGTGAGTTTGATCCAGAGTGATTTTACCAGCCTTTTTCCTCACTCTGGAAGTGTATAGTTCTTGAAGGGGGAGGGGGGGAGGGGGGGGGTGGGGGGGTGACTGCTGTGTAGAACTGTATCAGCAGCGCCTGTGGCAGGTTGAACTACCTCAGCTGGCGAAGGAAATACAACCTCTGCTGGGCCTTTTTCACAATGGAGTCAATGTGTGTCTCCCACTTAAGGTCCTGTGAGATGGTAGTGCCCAGTAACCTGGATGACTCCAATCATATCCACCATTTTGAGCGTGTTCAGCTCCAGGTTGTTTTGACCGCACCAGACAGCCAGCCATTCAACCTCCTTTCTATATGCAGACTCATCGTCATCTAGGATGAGGCCGATGACAATGGTTTCATCTGCAAACTTCAGGAGCTTGACAGAGGCATCCTTGGTGGTGCAGTCATTGGTGTAGAGGGAGAAGAGTAGTGGGGAGAGCACACATCCCTGGGGGGCATCAGTGCTGATAGTACAGGTGGTGGAAGTGAATTTTCCCTGCCTCACAAGCTGCTGCCTGTCTGTCAGAAAGCTGGTAATCCACTGACAGATAGATATGGGAACAGGCAGTTGGTTTAACTTAGTCCGGAGAATAGCTGGGATGATTGTGTTGAAAGCAGAGCTGAAGTCCACAAAAAGGATCCTTGCGGTCTGTCCAGATGTTGCAGGACATGATACAATCCCATGTTGACCGCATCATCCACAGACCTGTTCGCTCAATAAGCAAATTGAAGGGGATCTAGAAAGAGTCCAGTAATGTCCTTCAGGTGGGCCAACACCAGTCTCTCAAATGACTTCATGACCACAGATGTCAGGGCAACAGTTCATTAAGTCCTGTGGTTTTTGGTTTCTTAGGGACAGGGATAATAATTGAGCGTTTGAAGCAGCATGGGTCTTCACACTGCTCCAGTGATCTATTGAAGATCTGTGTGAAGATGGGGGCCAGTTGGTTAGCACAGGAACGAAGGCACGCTGGTGGGACGCCATCTGGGCCTGAAGCCTTCCTTGACCTTTGCTTCCGAAAGACATGGCACACATCATCTTCACAGATTTTGAGTGCAGGTTGTGTAGCAGGAGGGGTGTTGAAGGAGGTGTTAATGTTTGTGTGAAATGAAGGTCTGAGTGCGTGTGGGGTGTGAAATTAGGCCTTTCGAATCTGCAGTAGAACACATTCAGGTCGTCAGCCAGTCGTTGGTCCACCACAGGGTTGGGAGTAGGAGTCCTGTAATTAGTAAGTTGTTTCAGGCCACTCCACACTGATGTAGGTTCATTAGCTGAAAACTTGTTTTTCAGCTTCTCAGAATAGCTTCTTTTAGCCACTCAGATTTCCTTATTCAGTTTGTTCCTGGCCTGATTATACAAGACTTTATCCCCACCCCTGTACGCATCTTCTTTGGCATGACGAAGCTGTCAGAGTTTTCCTGTGAACCATGGTTTATCATTATTGAATGATAAAAATGTCCTAGTTGGGATGCACATGCCCTCGCAGAAACTGATGTATGATGTAACAGTATCTGTGAGCTCGTCCAGGTCTGTAGCTGCAGCTTCAAAAACACTCCAATCAGTGCAGTCAAAGCAGGCTTGTAGTTCCAGCTCTGCTTCATTGGTCCGCCTCTTTACAGTCCTTACAACTGGCTTTGTTGATTTTAATTTCTGCCTGTAGTTTGGAAGGTGATGAACCAAACAGTGAGTCCCAAAGCTGTACGTGGGACAGAGCGATATGCATCCTTTATTGTTGTGTAGCAGTGATCCAATATATTCCTGTCTCTGGTGGGGCATGTAATGTGCGGTCTGTATTTGGGCAGTTCATGTGTGAGATTTGCTTTGTTAAAGTCCCAAATAATAATAATAACCAAGTCCGGGTATTGTTGTTCTGTGTTT